>NW_027421133.1:0-62588 GCF_009905375.1 Apium graveolens | reverse complement strand
AGGAAGTATATAAACCGTGTTTTGGCCCGTGTTCTGACAAATGTGGACTTATTGCATTGATCAGGACGGATCGATTGTTAGAATGAAAAAAGACCCTGAACTTGGAGAAAATATGGTATTTCCCTTTTATCAGGATGGAGATATGGAAAACGAGGTCCGCTGCATGTGAGAGAGTACATTAACATTAAATGTAAATTAGAATGTGTAAATAAAGGGCCAGACCAGAAGACTGCTACATGACATAATGATAATGAAAGTAATTCTGGATTCTGGTTTTTGTATATGTACTGTGTACAATGATGATGAAAGTAATTCTGGATTCTGGTTTTTGTATATGCGTTTATATGAAAGTAGCGACCAATGGTTGTGTGCTTGACTTGGCTCTACAGCTGTAACGAAATCTATGAAGGAGGATCTTGGGCATCTGATATGGCAGCCTCCCAGGTAACTATATTTTCTTTGAATCTGTTTTTGGGCCTGAGTTGTTTTTCTTGATTTCGTTGTGGTTTCTCGCTTCGAGCTGAGAGCTGCTGTAGTTTAAGTTGCGGTTTTCGGAGGTTTCTGAGCAATTTGAAAGCCGTAGGTATTGTTAGTGCTACTTTGGGGTCTGCAGAATCAGGGTCTGTTTCTTGGTTTTGTGTTGTTATCTGTTGAAGCTATGCAGATGGGTCTGCAGGTTGCTTTGTGTTTTTGGGGGGTGGTTCGATCCTGGGGTTTCAATTTGCTGCAGATTTTTGAATATTTTCGATACTGGGGGGTGGTTCGATCATGTGGAGGTGCACCTATCTGTCATGCCATCCATTCTGAATTTGATGGTTTTCTCCGTTTATGTGTTCTAGCTTGCTGATATGTTAGCACAGGCTACATACTATATTTTCCCTTTTTTCATCTCTTTTCATGTAATTAAAAGCTTTGTCCGAGGGGTAGGTCTAGTGAGTTTTTGGTGTGTGGTTGGGGGTTTCGATGCTGGGTTGTAGTAGATCAGAGTTTTGGGTGGTTTTGGGACATGGGGAGTGCCCGAGGTGTGGATTCTGTCTGGAGTGGGGGTTTTATTTTGCAGGTTTTTAGGTCTGAAGGTTTAGATGGGTTCTGTAGTGCTGTTGCAGGTCGTGTAGAGGGTCTGGTTTTTTTCGAATGCTGGAGAGGTTTTGCTCATTTTCAGTGTGGAGTTTCGCTTCGAAGTCGTGATGCTGTAGTTTCAAGTGGTGGTGCTGTTGTAACTTCGAGCGAAGTCTGCAGAATAGGGGAGTTGTTCGTGCAAAGTTTCTCGTGGTGTGACTTCTGTCTGGGGTTTTGGCTGGGTTCTGTTATTGCTGGAATTTTTTTTGGGCCCGAGTTGTTTTTCTTGATTTCTTTGGTAGTTGCTCTACTCGTACTCTCAGGCTCATTGTCTGGTATTTATCACTCGCATCAGACCGTTCCTTGGGCTGTTATTTTGGCAATAATTTCGGTGTATTGCTTGTGTCAGTGTTTAAGCATTATGCTCAGGATTACAACCCTTGTACCGATATAAAGAAAAGCTTCAACCTACGCAGGCTTCTTGGTGATATGCCTAGCATTGAAACTCTTAAGGGCAATATCATCAGCCTCTGGATAAAAGTTTAACAAATTAGATTTCTTTCCTTTTCTTAAATTAAAATATGTCTCTTGTGTTTTAATTTAATAATGTACATACATAGTTTTTGGATCCAGGTTTAACTTTTCACAATTATCTAACCTCAACAATGGAGAACTTGAAGACACTGAAATTATGTAGTGTTGCATTTAATGACGTGTATGTGATTTCAAATGCTCTGTGCTTGCTCAGAAGTATGCCCATGTTGGAATGACTTGAGATAAAAGTGGTGAGTGCTAGTACTAAATTGTGTATTAATTGTTAAAATATTGCTGAAACTTAGATGAGGCACCAACTGATAATTTGTTCTTGATTTCAACTCACGATGCAATGTATATGTTACACTCTTGTAATGCAGGGTTGTGACATGAACTGTGGGAGAAACGTAGAGTTAACAGCTGGACAATATTTGGAATCACCAGATTGTGAGCATGTAACTCTAAACCAACTCCAAAATGTGAGCTCCTTTTATTAAAGCTTTGTGAATAGAAATTCAAATCTATGAGTTCAATGCACCTTAAATTACGTACAAAAGAGACAAATAAATTAGGACGGAGGGAGTATCTTGGAGGAGTTGATCTGGCCTCCATGAATTCTATGAATTGATAATAGAAAGTGAAGGTGACAGGACAAATATTCATGCAACTTAATTCCTGAAGGATAGAAAACATGACCAGGAATTGGTCTTTGAGACATGAGACCTATTTCTTAAAACAGGTACATTCAGTCAGAAGTATGTTCAGCTATTGAGCATTTCCCAAGAGCACCGTCTATTTGCATTCACTCGCTAGTCTTTCACCTCTATTGTTAATAACTCTCACAAACTGCAGTCAGATATTCTTTTTGTAATAAATTTTTGGATGATAAAACTACTAATCAAACTGAGCTTTGGACAAGCCAATTCACGATGCTATGTCAAATACAGAAGTTACGTTTTTTTCCACCTGTCAAGGCAAAAGGAAAGAAATTGATGATCAACATTCAAGGTAACACTTTATTACTCTATTAAAAAACCCGCCATATATTACCATTTCACAATAGAGTTCTCTTCACTCAGGTCCATTGTCAAATACAGAAATTTTGGTCTTCACTTAATATCAACACTGCAATAAAATGTGACTGCTCAGCATTGTATGTCAAGAATGTAGACTGTTATTAATTCAAAACAGTATCTTAAGCCACAAGTGTATGAGCATCAAAAGTACATAATAATTGAAGTAGTCAAAATCAGAACCGTTGTTTTACTAACAGAAAAAAATATTATGTCAAAATCCATGAAATCTGGCTAACATGTGACTTAGAAGCAAGCTTCTTAAACAGAAGTCCGCTTATCCAAAAAAATTCCATGTTAAAATATACTGATTCGCCAAGATAGAAACAAAAATTTGAGCAGAGTAGTGTTTTCTACGATTTAATAGCTGATCTAGGTTGTTACATGAGTAAATGCCAGCCCCAAAGACAGATTGCTTAGCTAACTATATTTTCATATATTCAGAGGGGTTAGATTTTACCAATTGAGCATGCAACTGGTGGAAATTTATAATGCCAATATACATTTCTTAAATTAAAGAATGCATAAAGGGATAGGGTATTTCCTTCAGACAGTGTTCATGAGAAGCAGCATAATGCATTCATATTTGGTGTAATGTTAGAAAAATAATACACGGTCCCTAATGTAAGATTTGGTGTTGATTACAGAGGGTAGCCAATTGAATAATAAACAAAGCTCTTTACATTTAGGAAGGGAAAACAATCAATCACAATGCACTCTGAATAATTAATAAAAGCATAGGATGATTCCATAATGCCAAATTAGATAATCAGGCCTCGAGGATTTCTTACCTAATCAGCCTTGTCCTGTTATTCTTGGACCAAATTGCTTGTAGAGAATTGTCTTGCTGGCTGCGTACACGTCCAAGACAGCCTCTGACACTACAAGCAGCTCCAAGTCACGCATTAGTTGCTCAAGGATTGTAAGTGAAACTAGGTGGTACCAACTGTCTTCTCTAGCTGTGAAACGTGAAATGTATCTACTCGACTCATCGACTGCATCATGAAAGTATTCTACAACAATCAAATGAAGTAATGAATGATTAAATCACATTAACAGTAGTGAGAAAAATGAAGCAACCAGCACAATCTACACACTGTCTAATCTTTTATAATCAAGTGACCAATTTATAAATCCTGCCCCATAATTAGATTAAAAAATACACCATCTTACAGTGAAAAGAAACACAAAGGAACACTTTAGAAGCCCTCAATCTGTGTACAAGTCGGAACATAAACTCATTATGTGCATCGAGAGCACAACTCAACAAAAGTATCAAGTGATTTATGCATTCAACTCTCATTGAATCCCCTCGAGTCCTTCAGCTGGGAGGAAGCTCTCCGTGTGGCTGAGAACTCCTAGGAGGAAGCTTTGAGATGGAATTCAACGTACTTGGTCTGTTTCTTCCTGTAGTCGTACAACATTTTCTCCTAATCTAGTTTTTCCAAAAAACTGATTTGCACCAGAGTAGAGAAACAACCAATCTATCTCCTCCGAACCTAGTGCCAAAAGTGAACATTTTGTTCCAAACCACCTCACCAGAAACTGCTATTGGTGTCCACAAACTGAGCCTCCTTTTCAACAAGTGACCCAGTCAGGAACAGTTTTAAGGACCACAGCCACGGAGCCCTCAAAATTCAAACGTTGGACTTCCTTGCTATGAACAAAGCTTGGGTACGAAATCAGTCCAAACAGTTCGGTATGCAAATCAAAAGTTATAATGAAATTCCACACCTTCCATATACAAACCCCGTCAACAACGGGACCAGACCTCAAAACAGGGGATTGGGGGGTAATAGGAGAAAACTTGGTAACTCAGTATCGACCGTATGACCCTCCAGGAATCAGAATTTGAAGAATACAAATGCGCTGCTTCCAAACCCACATGTTTATTATCAATTTTCTGATATTCAAGAAATAAAACCTTAAAGTCACAGGATACACAATCAATCCAAACCCAACTTCAAATTTGTAGGCTTTTAGGACTGGTCGTGGGTTGTCGATGATAACAGTGAAGGGTGTGTGCGGTTTGTCAATAAACAGGGGTGCGTGGGTGGTGGGTGGAATATTGTATGTCTCCTCTCCTCAGTCATGGTGAAAGCCGCAGGTGGAAGCAATGAGTTTCTTATACATCCTAGTTAGGGGATTTAATAGATATAAATCAGCTTTAAAGTTATGAAAAACACAAACAACACCGTTAGAAGAGCTTACAAATTGTAATAAATCAAAAGGGGGCATCAAGGGGATATTCACCGAATAGTGTTTGAGAGAATCGGGGTAGAGAATAGTGCAGCGTGACAGCCTTCATTATCGTCTACTCTAGAAGTAATCATAATAATAGAGGGTAATTTATTTACAGAAATTAGGTGGTGAGCAATGTGGAATTTAGGTGTTGAAATGATAGAATGCCATAACTTACAAACATATTTACATCTGAACAGCGAAATGACACAAGTGCGAGGAGAGTATGTTGAATAGAAGGTCCTTCGATAAATACCTCTCAGCACTTGAAGATAAGATCTCGGCCCCTGCATTGTCTTCTTGAGTGCTTTTGCTTTTGCCCGGATTGTTCCTCTTATTCTTGGATAGGATTGTGTCCTGGTCACAATTCATCTTTCTCTTTCTAACATATCTGATGGCCTTATACACATCATCATTATTTTTACTACTGGATGATGATGATGATTTGTTATGATGTTGTTCTCTAGTCGTATAGTTGAACATCTTTTTGTTGCGCCTCTTGTTCCTATTAAGAGAAGTTAAAGGTTCCTCTTCTCTTATTAGATGATGATGATGATGATTGGTTCCTCTTTCTCTTATTAGATGATGATGATGATGATTTAGCGTAAAGATTAGATATCTTCTCCTCTTCTTCTTCTTGTTTAGACATATTGTTCATCTTCCTCTTCTTCTTCTTCACAACGGCACAACGGATTGAGGTGGCCCAAATCACTCCACATCTTCTTCCTCTTGTTGTTGATGGTTGATGATTTTGATTTATTCTTCCCCTCCTCCTCGACAACATCATCATCATCATCATCATCATCATGTTTACACAAAATCCACTTTCCAGCAGGAGGATCCATCGATTGATTGATTGAGTTAATTTTATATCTGTATTATTCTGGGTTTTACTTGTTGTGTGTGTCTTGCCCCAAATCTTCCTTTGCTGGTGTGTATATATATATATATATAGGCTTCAGGTCGTTTAATCTTCTACTACTGCCTGTATACTTCCTATTTGGCTGACACATGGGTTTGAACAAACCGATCAACGACACCCAACTCAACCCTTTTTCAACCCGAAAAACCCCACTAATGTAAACCGAATTATAGATGAATTGTTTTTTTATCAACCCGACATAAATGGGTTGGGTACGGATTACAAATATTTTTACCATAACCCAACCCAACCCGATTCATTAATATATTCTCCATAATTTTATATAATTTTTTAAGTTTTGACATATATTTACGCCTCTTCTCGTATGTTTTCACGTAACTATTATAGTATCTTAAATGTGTTGTGTATTATTTTCTCATCTCCAATATCATATTAAGTTTCCTGGGTAATAATTTTATTTGTTCAATTTATGTTTGCATATTCATTTTCATCTGTAGATGTATCGTTAAAACATTTAGTTATGCATATAATTTACGATATGATATACATTACTAAAATTATGATGTTAATCAAATTTAAATATTAGTACTTTAACTATAATTATACAAATTTCATTTTTATCTAAATTTTCAAGATGAGTGATAATAAATAGTATTAGAACTTTTTTTATCGGATCATTCAACACATCCAAACCAACCCAACCCGACCCAAACCGATGTACGACGGGTAGGGTTGGGTAACGAAATTATATTTTATGGGTTGGGTTAAAAAAATTCAAGTCGATTTAATTGGGTCGGGTTGTAAAATCGCCTTTAACCCGGCCAACGCCGACCGATGTGCACCCCTATTTCCTATTTGGCCGGCCAAACCCTTTTTCGGGCTTTGTTTCCAAATATTTATTTATTTAGTTTTCAAAAATATTATTTTATTTAGTTTTAAAACTAAATAAAATAATATTTTTTTTAAAACTAATAAAATAATATTTTTATTGTATTCATAAATAAAAATATGGTGTTTGAATAATAGTAGAATAATATAATTAGATTTGATTTATGATCGTACTAAGGACATACTTTAAATACTTATTCTAATAAGATATTATTTTTAATCGTCTACTTTTAATTATAGAACATTAATGCTTGAGATTGTTTTGACAGTATAATATCAAATTTTTAAATAAAAAATTTCTTACGCTTATGTTATGTCATCTTTTAGCATGACAAATATTTTTTTAATAATCCGTAATTATTAATTATTAATTATGATTAATTAAATATTAACCTTAGCAGTTATACATAAGGATTGTGAATAAAGGTGAAGGTTATTTGATATGCGTGCTAAATCAATTTCCACACAAGAATTTTTTGCAACAACTGCGGCACTACCTATTAGGGCCGCTCATGGATTACGTACCCGTCAAAACCCGACCCGACCCAACCCAATCCTGAAATGAGCCGTTTAAAACTGAACCGTTTAAAACCTGGGGATTAATTGGGTTATTTTTTATTTAACCCGTTTATAATGGGTTGGGTAAGATTTTATCCTTTTAAAAACCTAAACTAACCCAACCCGGTTAGATAACTAGGCCCAACCCATTTTAAATATTTTACACTCCCTGATTCCCTGACCCCGACCCATTTACAATATTACTTCAGAACTTCCCCCAACTAAACCCTAGTTAGTCTGTATAATATTACATTCATATTATACAGCCGCTCCTCACTCCTCAGTCCTCACTCGTCACTTCAGTTCTATCTCATTGGCTCCAAATCTTCAATTAATTTGTAAGATTCTTTTAATCTCTTCAATATTTTGTTTTATTCATATTGATTTGCTGTAAGTATTGATTTGTTTTATTTGAGAGTTGTATGATTTATTTGTCAAATCTTTGATAATCCTCAATTAGTATTTTGGCTAATCTTAATCTTTGGTAACTTAAATGACCTGTGGATGTGGTGATTGTAACTAAATGAATGACTTGTGATGATTTAATAGGTAGTGATATTCATTTTAAACTTGATTTGATTTGTTTATTTTAAATCTTTGGTATGATTTGATTTGTTTCTTGATTTAACTTATTTATTTGTTTTTAATAGATTAATTTATAAAGTCTTGACTGAGTGCTCAATCTTTGTTTTGATATATATTTATTTATTTGTTTGGATTTAGGACAAAAATATGGAAACAACATTCCCGCCCCCCGATATCTGATTCCACTCAACAAATTCCTCCAGTGATCTTAAACACCACCCAAAACCCAAACACTTTCCTAACCCCAAACTCTGATCAAAACTTAACCCCCTGATGAACCCTCGATTACTAATGGTGAACTTAAATCCCCTAAAAGGGAGACTGATGATGTTGACCCACTTACAACCAAGAGAAAACCTATCAGAACTTCTGATGTGTGGGATCATTTTACCAAAATAAAGGGTGGAAATCATAAGGGTCCAAGATGCACATGTAACTATTGTGGAGCGAACTATGCTTGTCATAGTACAAGAGTTGGAACAAGTAGTTTGTGGGCTCACTTAAAGAAATGCAAGAATTATCCAAAAAATATGGCTGATAGGAAGCAAAAGGTGCTTAGCTTTAAACGTAGATTTGAAGGAAAGGGCAGTTTGTTCGTAGCAACATTTAAAAAAGTAAGATGTCGGAATGCCTTGGGCGAAGTTTGTGGTGAAGGATGAACAGGCCTTCAATGTTGTGGAGGGGGAAGGTTTTAAGAATTTGATCAATGAGCTGCAACTAGGTTTGTGGTCCCAAGTCGAATGACTGTTATTCGGGACATTTACACGCTGTTTTGTAATGAGAAATCTAAATTGATGAAAGATTTGACAGCCGCTGGACAAAAGGTGAGTCTAACAACCGATTGTTGGACATCCCGAACTCAAATGTCCTACATGTGTCTCACTGCACACTACATAGATTCTGATTGGAAGCTATAAAAACAGATAATCAACTTTGTCAAGTTTCAAACCATAAAGGTGAGACCATTGGAAAGGTGATTGAGGGCTGTTTGCTTGAATGGGGGGTTGAAAAAGTATTTTCTGTTACACTTGACAACGCATCAGCCAATGATGTAGCAATTGGTTTTGTAAGGAGAAGGGTCAATGCATGGAAATGTGTTGTTCTTGATGGTGAACATCTCCATGTTCGACGTGGTGCTCACATCATAAACTTAATTGTCAATGACGGACTAACAAAGTTGCATGACTCAATAGTTGCAATCCGTAATTCCGTGAGATACATTCGTTCATCTACAGCAAGGCTACTTAAATTCAGATGTTGTGTGGAGAAGAAGAGAATTGATTATAAGGGGGGACTGGTCTCAGACGTGCCTACAAGGTGGAATAGCACGTATATGAGCTGGATGCGGCTCTGAAGTTTGAAAAAGCATTTACAAGGTATGAAGAGGAGGACGACAAATTTTTGAGCTACTTTATGGAAAAAGAGAACGGTAAAAAAATGATTGGACCTCCATCGTCTAATGATTGGGAGTCAGCAACTGTTTTTGTGAAATTTTTGTCTACCTTTTATGAAGTTACGTTGAAGTTTAGTGGCACTTTGCACCAAACTTCAAATAACTTTTATCATGAAATATGTGAGATTCACACTATGCTGGCCGAGTTAGTAGATCAAGATCATCCTTTATTGTCTACCATGGCTGTTAGCATGAAGAGAAAATACGACAAATATTGGGAAAATGCGGATAATATAAATCCAATGTTGTTCTTGGCTGTTGTACTCGATCCCGGGTACAAAATGAGGTACTTGAAGTACTGTTTTGAATCTGTATATGATGCTGAGACGGTTGCTAGGATTGTTGTGAAGGTGGAGTCGATTTTGCACGGCTTACATGTTTGTTATAGTACTAGAGTTAGAGATGGTTGTACTAAGGTTAGTTTTCTGGCTGCACTGTACTTTATAATCTGTTTTCTGATTTCTGTAGTGTTGATCAAGCAGTTTTAGCCTAGTCAGTAGATTTCTGTAGTGTTGATTTATGTACTTTAGAAGAAGATAATAGCTTGGTATAAATTGGTGTTGGTCAGTATGCAGATGATTGAAAGAACTGAACATGATGGAAAACTAATATATTTCAAATGCCTAGTCACGAGTCATGACCACAAACACAGGGAAGTTAGTTTACAAATATTGTTACTTGCTGTATTTTGGCAAGTATTAGTTTACAGTTTTAGCCTTTGACTTCCTGGAATTTGAAGTTATGTACTAATTAATAGAAAATAATGAAATAGAGCCCCATATACTAATATTGGAGTCTGGAGATGCTAACCACACCACTCCAGCAGGAAAATTGTTTTTCTGATCACCAACTCTTCTAGTTTGAAGAATGTAAATAGCTATCTTGTGAACTACATGACTCACTCTTTGCTAGACATTTGACAGTGTTGACCCAACAACACCTTAACAGTTTTTAGATGCCATCTTCTTTTGGACAGTGATCATGTTTCTGTATTGACTGTGATATACTTATTGCTGCTAGTGAATATGTTTATTATCTAGGTTCAGTCATGTTCTGTACTTCCAGATTAGTAGTATAACATACATGTTTGACTTGTAAATGTTAACGTGTAACAGGACAGTGGAGGTCCTTCTCCAGTTTAAACTGTTGGCAAAGAAACACGGAAGAGAAGGTTGTTGGAGAATTATATGCAGCAGCAGCAAATGGGAACAACGGAGAAAAAGAGTGATCTTGACATCTACTATTCTGAAGAACCTCTAGACCCTATGACCGATAAGTTCAACATTCTTAATTGGTGGAAAGACAATACTAGCACGTACCCAACTTTATCTTTGATTGCTCGAGATATTCTTGCTATTCCAGTTTCGACTGTTGCTTCGGAATCTGCATTTAGTACAAGTGGACGAATACTGGATGCTTTTCGGAGTTCTTTAAGTCCAAAAATGGTGAAGGCGCTCATTTGTACTCAAAGTTGGTTGAAGGGTAGTCATGGTGGAATTAAATCTAATACTTATTTGGATAAAACTCAATCCTACGAATTTCTTGAAGTTGAAGAAGGTGAAAAACACTTTTCGATACATTTCTTGAAGTAGATTTTATAACATGTTTTCTGAAATTTCAAATATTGTATATTTTGTAGATACTATTGGAAAAAAGAAAGGCAGTGTTGGATCAAATGAGAAGTGCAATAGTAGAGCCAATGTTATTAATCTCATTGATCACTGATTGTCACTATTCAGCCTATTTTGTTTAAATTTTAGACTGTTTTGTAGTATGCTTCGGGACGTACTATTGATGGGTGATGTAATATTTGGGATTGCTTAAACTATTTATGGATGATGTAATATTCTGGATTCCGAACTATTTATGGATGATGTAATATTCTGGATTCAGTACTTAATTTCCTGCTTTTAATTTTTAATTTTTGTATTTTACAATGAACATTAGTTATATGTAATTTTGACAGCTTTATTTCTTTCAACCCGATTAACCCAACCCGGCCCAACCCATCACATAGTTAATAGGGTTGAATTTAATATTTTTTTTGAGATTAATGATTTAATATTTATGCCGCAATAAACGGGTTTGGTAATTAAATAGGTAAAACCGGCCCAAACAAGCCCTGTTACTATTGTTTTTGTAAACAATACAATTGTAAAAACTACAATTAAACCGACGGAACATCTCCGATTATCCAACGAGATTAACTAAATTTGTTGACTATAATAATTATTTAAAATATAGATAACAAAATATATGTATAAATTTTAAAGATATTCACTATAAATTTATCTATATTTTTTTATTACCAGTTTTTAGACATCGGCTATATATAACCATTCATAACCACTTATCTATATTTTTTCCTAAAGATTTTATTTTACCTATCATCATTGGATTGCATCAATTGATAAAATGAGTGCCACATAAGCTATTACTAAGAGGTTATTTAGTTTTAAAACTAAATAAAATAATATTTTTGAAAACAAAATAAAATAAATATTTGGAAACAAAGCCCGAAAAAGGGTTGGGCGGCCCAATAGGAAGTATACAGGCAGTAGAAGATAAACGACCTGAAGCCTATATATATACACACAGCAAAGGAAGATTTGGGCAAGACACACACAACAAGTAAAACCCAGAATAATTCAGATATCAAAATTAAACTCAATCAATCGATGGATCCTCCTGCTGGAAAGTGGATTTTGTGTAAACATGATGATGATGATGATGATGATGTTGTCGAGGAGGAGGGGAAGAATAAATCAAAATCATCACCCATCAACAACAAGAGGAAGATGTGGAGTGATTTGGGGACCTCAATCCGTTGTGCCGTTGTGAAGAAGAAGAAGAGGAAGATGAACAATATGTCTAAACAAGAAGAAGAAGAGGAGAAGTTATCTAATCTTTCCGCTAAATCATCATCATCATCATCATCATCTAATAAGAGAAAGAGGAACCAATCATCATCATCATCATCTAATAAGAGAAAGAGGAACCACTTAACTTCTCTTAATAGGAACAAGAGGCACAACAAAAAGATGCTCAACTATACTACTAGAGAACAACATCATAACAAATCATCATCATCATCCAGTAGTAAAAATAATGATGATGTGTATAAGGCCATCATATATGTTAGAAAGAGAAAGATGAATTGTGACCAGGACACAATCCTATCCAAGAATAAGAGGAACAATCCGGGCAAAGCAAAAGCAACTCAAGAAGACAATGCAGGGGCCGAGATCTTATCTTCAAGTGCTGAGAGGTATTTATCGAAGGACCTTATATTCAACATACTCTCTCGCACTTGTGTCATTTCGCTGTTCAGATGTAAATCTGTTTGTAAGTTATGGCATTCTATCATTTCAACACCTAAATTCCACATTGCTCACCACCTAATTTCTGTAAATAAATTACCCTCTATTATTATGATTACTTCTAGAGTAGACGATAATGAAGGCTGTCACGCTGCCACTATTCTCTACCCCGATTCTCTCAAACACTATTCGGTGAATATCCCCTTGATGCCCCCTTTTGATTTATTACAATTTGTAAGCTCTTCTAACGGTGTTGTTTGTGTTTTTCATAACTTTAAAGCTGATTTATATCTATTAAATCCCCTAACTAGGATGTCTAAGAAACTCATGCTTCCACCTGCGGCTTTCACCATGACTGAGGAGAGGAGACATACAATATTCCACCCACCACCACGCACCCCTGTTATTGACAAACCGCACACACCCTTCACTGTTATCATCGACAACCCACGACCAGTCCTAAAAGCCTACAAATTTGAAGTTGGGTTTGGATTTGATTGTGTATCCTGTGACTTTAAGGTTTTATTTCTTGAATATCAGAAAATTGATAATAAACATGTGGGTTTGGAAGCAGCGCATTTGTATTCTTCAAATTCTGATTCCTGGAGGGTCATTAAGGTCGATACTGAGTTACCAAGTTTTCTCTATTACCCCCCATCCCCTGTTTTGAGGTCTGGTCCCGTTGTTGACGGGGTTTTGTATATGGAAGGTGTGGATTTCATTATAACTTTTGATTTGCATACCGAACTGTTTGGACTGATTTCGTACCCAAGCTTTGTTCATGCAAGGAAGTCCAACGTTTTGAATTTTGAGGGCTCCGTGGCTGTGGTCCTTAAAACTGTTCCTGACGGGTCACTTGTTGAAAAGGAGCTCAGTTTGTGGACACCAATAGCAGTTTCTGGTGAGGTGGTTTGGAACAAAATGTTCACTTTTGGCATTGGTTCGGAGGAGATAGATTGGTTGTTTCTCTACTCTGGTGCAAATCAGTTTTTTGGAAAAACTAGATTAGGAGAAATGTTGTACGACTACAGGAAGAAACAGACCAAGTACGTTGAATTTCCATCTCAAAGCTTCCTCCTACGAGTTCTCAGCCACACGGAGAGCTTCCTCCCAGCTGAAGGACTCGAGGGATTCCTCCTACGTGTTCCTTTTTGTTTCTTTTTCACTGTAAGATGGTCTATTTTTTAATCTAATTATGGGCAGGATTTATAAATTTGTCACTTATTATAAAAGATTAGACATTGTGTAGATTGTGCTGGTTGCTTCATTTTTCTCACTACTGTTAATGTGATTTAATCATTCATTACTTCATTTGATTGTTGTAGAATACTTTCATGATGCAGTCGATGAGTCGAGTAGATACATTTCACGTTTCACAGCTAGAGAAGACAGTTGGTAACCACCTAGTTTCACTTACAATCCTTGAGCAACTAATGCGTGACTTGGAGCTGCTTGTAGTGTCAGAGGCTGTCTTGGACGTGTACGCAGCCAGCAAGACAATTCTCTACAAGCAATTTGGTCCAAGAATAACAGGACAAGGCTGATTAGGTAAGAAATCCTCGAGGGCCTGATTATCTAATTTGGCATTATGGGAATCATCCTATGCTTTTATTAATTTATCAGAGTGCATTGTGATTGATTGTTTTCCCTTCCTAAATGTAAAAGAGCTTTGTTTATTATTCAATTGGCGTACCTCTGTAATCAACACCAAATCTTACATTAGGGACCTTGTATTATTTTTCTAACATTTACACCAAATATGAATGCATTATGCTGCTTCTCATGAACACTGTCTGAAGGAAATACCCTATCCCTTTTATGCATTCTTTAATTTAAGAAATGTATATTGTCATTATAAATTTCCACCAGTTGCATGCTCAATTGGTAAAATCTAACCCCTCTGAATCTATGAAAATATAGTTAGCTAAGCAATCTGTCTTTGTGGGCTGGCATTTTACTCATGTAACAACCTAGATCAGCTATTAAATCGTAGAAAACACTACTCTGCTCAAATTTTTTGTTTCTATCTTGGCTATCAGTATATTTTAACTGGAATTTTTTTGGATAAGCGGACTTCTGTTAAGAATCTTGCTTCTAAGTCACATGTTACCAGATTTCATGGATTTTGCAATATATTTTTTCTGTTATAAAACAACGTTCTGATTTTGACTACTTCAATTATTATGTACTTTTGATGCTCATACTTGTGGCTTAAGATACTGTTTGAAATTAATAACAGTCTACATTCTTGACATACAATGCTGATCAGTCACTTTTATTGCAGTGTTGATATAAGTGAAGACAAAATTTCTGTATTTGACAATGGACCTGAGTGAAGAGAACTCTATTGTGAAATGGTAATATATGGCGGATTTTTTAATAGAGTAATAAAGTGTTACTTGAATGTTGATCATCAATTTCTTTCCTTTTGCCTTGACAGTGGAAAAAAAACGTAACTCTGTATTTGACATAGCATCGTGAATTGGCTTGTCCAAAGCTCAGTTTGATTAGTAGTTTTATCATCCAAAAATTTATTACAAAAAGAATATCTGACTGCAGTTTGTGAGAGTTATTAACAATAGAGGTGAAAGACTAGCGAGTGAATGCAAATAGACGGTGCTCTTGGGAAATGCTCAATAGCTGAACATACTTCTGACTGAATGTACCTGTTTTAAGAAATAGGTCTCATGTCTCAAAGACCAATTCCTGGTCATGTTTTCTATCCTTCTAGAATTAAGTTGCATGAATATTTGTCCTGTCACCTTCACTTTCTATTATCAATTCATAGAATTCATAGAGGCCAGATCAACTCCTCCAAGATACTCCCTCCGTCCTAATTTATTTGTCTCTTTTGTACGTAATTTAAGGTGCATTGAACTCATAGATTTGAATTTCTATTCACAAAGCTTTAATAAAAGGAGCTCACATTTTGGAGTTGGTTTAGAGTTACATGCTCACAATCTGGTGATTCCAAATATTGTCCAGCTGTTAACTCTACGTTTCTCCCACAGTTCATGTCACAACCCTGCATTACAAGAGTGTAACATATACATTGCATCGTGAGTTGAAATCAAGAACAAATTATCAGTTGGTGCCTCATCTAAGTTTCAGCAATATTTTAACAATTAATACACAATTAGTACTAGCACTCACCACTTTTATCTCAAGTCATTCCAACATGGGCATACTTCTGAGCAAGCACAGAGCATTTGAAATCACATACACGTCATTAAATGCAACACTACATAATTTCAGTGTCTTCAAGTTCTCCATTGTTGAGGTTAGATAATTGTGAAAAGTTAAACCTGGATCCAAAAACTATGTATGTACATTATTAAATTAAAACACAAGAGACATATTTTAATTTAAGAAAAGGAAAGAAATCTAATTTGTTAAACTTTTACCCAGAGGCTGATGATATTGCCCTTAAGAGTTTCAATGCTAGGCATATCACCAAGAAGCCTGCGTAGGTTGAAGCTTTTCTTTATATCGGTACAAGGGTTGTAATCCTGAGCATAATGCTTAAACACTGACACAAGCAATACACCGAAATTATTGCCAAAATAACAGCCCAAGGAACGGTCTGATGCGAGTGATAAATAACAGACAATGAGCCTGAGAGTACGAGTAGAGCAACTACCAAAGAAATCAAGAAAAACAACTCGGGCCCAAAAACAAATTCCAGCAATAACAAAACCCAGCCAAAACCCCAGACAGAAGTCACACCACGAGAAACTTTGCACGAACAACTCCCCTATTCTGCAGACTTCGCTCGAAGTTACAACAGCACCACCACTTGAAACTACAGCATCACGACTTCGAAGCGAAACTCCACACTGAAAACGAGCAAAACCTCTCCAGCATTCGAAAAAAATCAGACCCTCTACACGACCTGCAACAGCACTACAGAACCCATCTAAACCTTCAGACCTAAAAACCTGCAAAATAAAACCCCCACTCCAGACAGAATCCACACCTCGGGCACTCCCCATGTCCCAAAACCACCCAAAACTCTGATCTACTACAACCCAGCATCGAAACCCCCAACCACAACACCAAAAACTCACTAGACCTACCCCTCGGACAAAGCTTTTAATTACATGAAAAGAGATGAAAAAAGGGAAAATATAGTATGTAGCCTGTGCTAACATATCAGCAAGCTAGAACACATAAACGGAGAAAACCATCAAATTCAGAATGGATGGCATGACAGATAGGTGCACCTCCACATGATACTCAAAAAGCTACTCACCCGTTAATGGTATGGATCCAGTATTGTAAACCTTATACGACAAATAACATCCAAAATAAGTTTAATAATAATGACACCACTATTGGTGGAATATTACCAAATATTGCACCTAAATTACAACTTAAGCAGTTCAGCAAAGCACATTTAAACCTAAAGAAATAGTATAAAGGGAAAATAAAAAGCAAAAATTGTTTATAATTACGCCTAAAAGAATTTAGATACACAATTGGGCTAAATTTAAGATCTCACGACAGCCTATTATAACTTCCTTTTTTATATGTAGACACATATTATTTGGAAGAGAGATAATAGAGCTAAATATATGATTTATGCTTTAAACAATCAATTTTAAATCGATCAGAGATTCAAGGAAAATATATAGTTACCTGGGAGGCTGCCATATCAGATGCCTAAGATCCTCCTTCATAGATTTCGTTACAGCTGCAGAGCCAAGTCGAGCACACAACCATTGGTCGCTACTTTCATATAAACGCATAGGATATTTCAATTTAGTTCTTTGCTTTTTCCTTTAATTTCGTCTGTTTTTACAATACAACACCACCAAATCTGAGGGATCTGATAGGAAGCCTGGAAAAATGTGAATGAATAAACTTAATGTGGCTGTTGAATTCAATAGCATGCCTTTATGCATAACGCATTGTGGTCACAATTAGCGGCCTGAATACTTAACTAAAAAGAGATGTTCATAGGCATCCTACATAAATCAGAAAATATCTAAAAACAGAGAAGAACAAAGACGTACAAAATTAAAGATAAATTAATTATGTCATGCATCTTATAATGAACAAACAAAGCTCGGAAGAAAGTGATTATATATTTAAGGTCCAAAGAGAGTATGAGAGCTCAACATAAACTTCCATAAGATGGATAATCCGCAAAACCCAATTTATATGGAGCTCAATATAAACCTAAACCCCCACAGGATTAATATGTAAACTTAAAGATAAAATAAACACTGAAAGTAAGCATAATGATACCATGGCTATGGTACCTGGCCACTTCCTGAGAATTCCAAGGGCTGCCTGCCCATTTCCTAAGAACTGCAAGGACCTGCATACCCTCAAAATATATGCATAAAAAATTGTACACGTATACACATACATTAATTCATTGAAAAGAATTTTAAAGTAATTATACATAAAATTTGCACGATAAAATCAATTGTGTTTGAAACGGAGGGCATTTCCATTGTTTTTTTCCTTCAATATAAACCTAAACCCCCACAGGATTAATATGTAAACTTAAAGATAAAATAAACACTGAAAGTAAGTATAATGATACCATGGCTATGGTACCTGGCCACTTCCTGGGAATTCCAAGGGCTGCCTGCCCATTTCCTAAGAATTGCAACGGCCTGCATACCCTCAAAACAGATGCATCAAAAACTGTACAGGTATACACATACATTAATTCATTGAAAATAATTTTAAAGTAATTATACATAAAATTTGCACGATAAAATCAATTGTGTTTAAAACGGAGGGCATTTCCATTGTTTTTTTCCTTCGCTCTACAACTTGATTTGAATCTGATCGAGTTTGGGAGAGAGAAAGCAAAGAGTCCGAAACCAACATATATCCTATATGAAAATGGTTTTCATTTTCTTTTAATGCACTATATTGCTTTAAACTTTTCCGGCAGCCAAAAAATTCCTGTGCCAAGATAACTTAATTGTAAGTGGATCATCCAGGAACATGGAGCATCACTGATAGCAGGTTTAGTAAAGCTTTTTTCAATGTCAACTTGCCTCCTACAGAAGGTCTGCAATTATGTTTCATGTTGGTTTGTTCATATTCAATTGCTTATTACCTTGTCATCACGTAATTCAAACTGTGGTCCAAATGACCCTCTTTCTGATTTTGTATACACATGTGGGAAATAATGGAACATGAGATTAAAGGAATTTGGAAACTTGCAGCTTGGATCAAGATATTTCATGACACAATCTTTAGTATATTTAATATTTCTTCTTATTTATGCCTAAACTCTTAAAAATCTTTTATTTGTATTATCTCAAAATTTTATAAATTTACATATTTGATTTGCGGCATACATGACTAAGAGGATCCATACTGTAGCTTCTTAATCCTTTAATATTGGATCAAAGATAAATTTTTTCTTTGTTTAATATCAAGTTAACCCTTATTCTATTAGTTCAAGAATGGCTTTGTTTGAGGAGTCTGCGTAGAATGGCGTTGGTCTTATGGCTCGTGACAGCAATAAGAAGTTGCAGATTTTCCGACATCAGAGTATCATTGTCATGCAATCAAAATTTGTATATGAAACGAAATTAAATCCTTCATATGTATTTGCCAAATAATGCTCTTCTTATGTATACAGTGTTTAATAGCAAGGCCAAAGAAAAAAGCTCTAAACAGAAAACTACCAATTTAAGCGCAACTAAGCAAGCATTCCTGATAATTTGTAATGGAAGGAGCAGTAAACACAAAAATTGAGCAGAAGATACAAACCTAGAATTCTGAATCAATTTTTTGTCCTCTTCTTGCTTCTCCAGCCTACAACCCAGAATTTTTTGATGCGAGTGATTAATAACAAATAATGAGCCTGAGAGTACGAGTAGAGCAACTACCATGGCCCCCATACTCGAAAGCATCAGTGAGCGCCGTCCGACTTTGTCTAGCAAAAATGTTGATATCAGAGCAAAAATAGTTTTGCAGATTCCAATACCTATGGTGGCGAGTAGCTTGTGGTCATCTCTCTTTATCCCAGCCTTCTCAAAATTCGAGGACTGTACAAAACAACAGCATCAACACCTATGACCAAGTATTACAGCTAAAACCATTTAGAATCTGTCAAGCTCGAATAAGTGTGTCATATCTTTTGTAACCCCATAACTTGAGTTTGTCCAATAGATCCTTATTTAAAATCACTTTGCACTCCCATTTAAAATTTATGCATGCCTTCAAGGGAAATCCCCCTAATCATGAGCTCTGAAAATTAAGTAAAAAAACGAACCAAGATATGCATGAATATCTTTATATTAGTATAAAATCAAAGCAAAAACAGCTCAGTTTGTGCTACCCTGTTTTGGTTTTTGTAAAGGATTTTTTTTTGGGTAAATGAGGTCGAGCCTCGTAAAATCTAATAGACTAAAAGAATATACAAAGAGTTTGAACTAGCCACAAAGAAGACTTGAAACAAAACTCCAAGAATTCTAAGGACTAGCTTGAGAAAGAGAAAAACACTAACTTAACAAATAAAGCTAGTCTAAGCAAATAGACCAGCAAATTAAACAAGCAAAAGGCAGCATTCCAAAAGAGACCATGACATTCCAAATTAAACACCAGGAGAAAATTGCCAACTCCCAGCCAATAGATGAAATCCACGCAGCACTACCTATGCCTCCCATCCAAGAAGAGAAAAACATGCACACTCCAAACACCAACCACACACCAATCACCAACACAAAAAACAGTCCATGAGCTCGACAAATCCAGGAAAATGCAGACAGAAAAAATCTCTATCTGCTCCCAAGGACCATGTAAATCAAACGCAGCACAGCAAAAACATAAACCTGCCATACTCCAGCAAATTCTCTACACGCAGCTCGAGACGTGAAGCACAAAAACCCAAGACCCCTGAACTGCTATAATCCAGAAATTGAACAAAGCAACAGCAGAACCCGAAGCAAAATCTTGCAGAAAAATGAAATCCCACAAAAAACATTGCACCAAATCCTCCCAGACTCGAGACAAAAATCTGCAGCAAATTGAAACCCCAGGATCGAACCACCCCCCGAAAACAGAAAGCAACCTGCAGACCCATCTGCATAGCTTCAACAGATAACACACACAAAACCAGAGAAACAGACCCTGATTCTGCAGACCCCACAGCAGCACTAAACAATACCTACGGCTTTCAAATTGCTCAGAAACCTCCGAAAACCGCAACTTAAAACTACAGCAGCTCAGCTCGAAGCGAGAAACCACAAAGAAATCAAGAAAAACAACTCGGGCCCAAAAACAGATTCAAAGAAAATATATAGTTACCTGGGAGGCTGCCATATCAGATGCCCAAAATCCTCCTTCATAGATTTCATTACAGCTGCAGAGACAAGTCAAGCACACAACCATTGGTCGCTACTTTCATATAAACGCATATACAAAAACCAGAATCCAGAATTACTTTCATCATCATTGTACACAGTACATATACAAAAACCAGAATCCAGAATTACTTTCATTATCATTATGTCATGTAGCAGTCTTCTGGGTCTGGCCCTTCATTTACACATTCTAATTTACATTTAATATTAATGTACTCTCTCACATGCAGCGAGACCTCGTTTTCCATATCTCCATCCTGATAAAAGGGAAATACCATATTTTGTCCAAGTTCAGGGTCTTTTTTCATTCTAACAATCGATCCTTCCTGATCAAATGCAATAAGTCCACAATTTGTCAGAACATCGGGCCAAACACGGTTTATATACTTCCTTGCTTCTGAGCCCTGATCAAGATGAGCATGCATAAACCATGGGAAAGATGCTACAATCTTCTTATCACGATTAATATAGACCCCCCTATAGATGTGGATAACTTCGAACTCATCGTCGGTGCCCTTCATCCTAATATACCTTGCTTTCATCTCCCTCCAAAAACTGTTAAATGTACCAGGGACGTTCTGAAATAAGATTATGATTCTCTTGCCAATATATTGTGAAAATCGAACTCGGGACCCATTTGTGTGCATAAAGACAGTGTCCAGATCCCAGAACATCTCCAGCTTTAATTTTTTTAACATTTCAAGCTCTAAATTGACAGCACTGCGAAAGCTGAACGGGTATGCTGGAGCACCATAACTCAACAATATATGAGTGCCCAACAGTTCGATGAATTTTCCATGAGGTCCAATAATCACCATCCTTGCCGGTACTGGCACTCCGAGCTCTTGGGGTTGTTGGAAAATCCTCTGCAACTTCTTACTACAATTTGTGTCGTTAAAAGGAAGTGCCAACCAAGGCATTGTCTTAATTTCATTCAAGAAAGAATCTTCAACCATGCGACCACATGTATCATCATGATGCTCGCACCAGCCGTGTGTGTATATAAGAACAATCTCAAACTCTTTCGAGTTTTCTGACAACTCTTGATAAAGCTTCTTAAGTGTCCCTGTGGTGTGTAATTCATCATGTTCATCTAGACATGGACAAAAATATAAGCCCACTGCCTTATGATCAAGACCATCGAGGGGTACCTGCCAAATTAAGTAGCATTTGTAAAGAAAGAAACCGATGTTAGTAAAAGTATGTATAGTTGAATGTACATATGAAAAAACTAGTAATACAAAACAGCATACTTGTCAAGGCATACAGAAGAACAAAGACAATAGCGAACTGCGTGGATGCCTAGGAGGTAAGGTGCCCTCCTAGTCGTCCATTAGGGGAATTAGGCGTTTTTCTATATATATAGGCGTATATATTAGATATTTATGTGCATACATTTTAATTGATTCTAACAATAATTACATTATTAATTTAAAGATTAGTCTATTTGATTGAAACAAATAGATTTTACTAACTTTTGTTTGTTTAATTTTGAGACTCTTGTTAGAAGTATGATGGTTCAATACTTGATTGTACAACTTTATAAATTTAACCACTTAAAGACGAAAATAGGCAAAATCAAATCATATATTAAAAAAAAGCACACATTTACGTATAGCTGATTGCCTAAATCTCCTAATGTACGCCTAGGTGTCGCTCACCTAGACTCTGCCTAATTCGCCTAACCTAGTAGAATCAAGACGGTTGATTTCAGCCTAGACGACGACTAAGCAACGTCTTAATAACTATGCAAAACAGACAAATATCTTTATTTTTTGTTAAGAAAACAGACAAATTTGTCTGTTTTCTTAACAACAAAACAGACAAATTTCTAATATCGTTAAAATCAAAAAATGGTGATTTAGCATGCATACCTGGTCTCCATTGTTGTTGACGAGATAATCACGTTCAGGAGTGGCCAAGAGTTTTTGAATGGAAAGAGGCTGCTGCATAAGTAAATTATCTTCCGAATTGATGGATTGTATTCTTTCGTTGGTAAAAGGATAAGCAGCAGCTCCGTACCTGAGAAACAAAGGGTCGGCATCATATTGCAAAACAAAACCTGTTGGGTCAATGATTACAGAACAAGGCATTCTGTGATAATTGTTAAACAGGTTTTCAAGGCATTTCCTGCATTCTAAATCTGAAAACGGAATGGCAGGCCATGGCATTGTGGAAAACATTTTCATAAAAATTTGATGAGGATCGGGAGAAAAATGATCATTAATTGCAACAAGGACGATCTCGAAATCACCTTTGGGCTGTAACTTATTATGTATATCCACCAAGTGTTTTGACACTGTGCCCAAATCGTCGTAATAAGCTGCGAGTGTCATAAAATATAAAACAACAAACTTGCCTGACAGATCCTTGGCCTTAACCCGCTGTTGGTTGGATTTGATAAGAAAATTCCTTTTTTTGGTGAATAAAAGGGCCGACAAATCGACTGTATCACCAATTTTAATAATGTTGCAACTAGTATTGTGCACCTTGTCTGTTTTTGCTTTGCCCGGATTGTTCCTCTTATTCTTGGATAGGATTGTGTCCTGGTCATAATTCATCTTTCTCTTTCTAACATATCGGATGGCCTTATACACATCATCATTATTTTTACTACTGGATGATGATGATGATTTGTTATGATGTTGTTCTCTAGTCGTATAGTTGAGCATCTTTTTGTTGCGCCTCTTGTTCCTATTAAGAGAAGTTAAATGGTTCCTCTTTCTCTTATTAGATGATGATGATGATGATTGGTTCCTCTTTCTCTTATTAGATGATGATGATGATGATGATTTAGTGTAAAGATTAGATATCTTCTCCTCTTCTTCTTCTTGTTTAGACATATTGTTCATCTTCCTCTTCTTCTTCTTCACAACGGCACAACGGATTGAGGTCCCCAAATCACTCCACATCTTCCTCTTGTTGTTGATGGGTGATGATTTTGATTTATTCTTCCCCTCCTCCTCGACAACATCATCATCATCATCATCATCATGTTTACACAAAATCCACTTTCCAGCAGGAGGATCCATCGATTGATTGAGTTTAATTTTGATATCTGAATTATTCTGGGTTTTACTTGTTGTGTGTGTCTTGCCACAAATCTTCCTTTGCTGTGTGTATATATAGGCTTCAGGTCGTTTATCTTCTACTGCCTGTATACTTCCTATTGGGCCGCCCAACCCTTTTTCGGGCTTTGTTTCCAAATATTTATTTATTTAGTTTTCAAAAATATTATATATTATATAGGTGATATGATATGATATATAGGTGTTTGAATAATAGTAGAAGAAGAAAATTAATTATAAGGGGGGACTGGTCTTAGTACGATCATAAATAAAATATAATTATATTATTCTACTATTATTCAAACACCATATTTTATTTATGAATACAATAAAAATATTATTTTATTTAGTTTTAAAAAAATATTATTTTATTTAGTTTTAAAACTAAATAAAATAATATTTTTGAAAACTAAATAAATAAATATTTGGAAATAAAGCCCGAAAAAGGGTTGCCCGACCCAATAGGAAGTAGAGGTGCACATGGGTCGGGTTGGCCGGGTTAGAGGCGATTTTACAACGCGACCCAGTTAAATCGACTTGAATTTTTTTAACCCAACCCATAAAATATAATTTCGTTACCCAACCCTACCCGTCGTACATCGGTTTGGGTCGGGTTGGGTTGGTTTGGATGTGTTGAACGATCCGATAAAAAAAGTTCCAATAATATTTATTATCACTCATTTTGAAAATTTAGATAAAAATAAAATTTGTATAATTATAATTATAGTACTAATATTTAAATTTGATTAACATCATAATTTTAGTAATGTATATCATATCGTAAATTATATGCATAACTAAATGATTTAACCATACATCTGTAAATGAAAATGAATATGCAAACAAATAAAATTATTACTCACGAAACTTAATATGATATTGGAGATGAGAAAATAATACACAACATATTTAAGATACTGTAGTAATTACGTGAAAACATACGAGAAGAGGCGTAAATATATGTCAAACTTAAAAAATTATATAAAATTATGGATATATATAAAAATATATACTAGCATAATGATCGTGCGAGACACATGTAATTTTCTAGTTTATTATATTATAAGGATATAATGAGACTACTTTAATATAAACCAAATTTAAAATATAAACTAGAAAACAAATATTGTTTTAAAAAGAATTACTTCGAAATATAACACATATTGTACCGTTTGACATTACACAAATATCTGAATAAAAATATATTTTTAATTAAATTATGCAATAAATAATTTATGTTTGTTTATAAATAAACATCAAATATCTTATCACTCTTAATGAAAAATCTAACTTTTACTACTTAGTGGTGTAATTTATTTATATTTTCAAAAATTTTGAAAAATGAATCGAGCCGGAAGGGTGGACTCAATTGGTTAAATAGATGAAAATTGTGCTCCCGGTCACATATTCAAATCACGCATTTGGAAACAAAGCCCGAAAAAGGGTTGGGCGGCCCAATAGGAAGTATACAGGCAGTAGAAGATAAACGACCTGAAGCCTATATATATATATATACACATCAAAGGAAGATTTGGGGCAAGACACACACAACAAGTAAAACCCAGAATAATTCAGATATCAAAATTAAACTCAATCAATCGATGGATCCTCCTGCTGGAAAGTGGATTTTGTGTAAACATGATGATGATGATGATGATGTTGTCGAGGAGGAGGGGAAGAATAAATCAAAATCATCACCCATCAACAACAAGAGGAAGATGTGGAGTGATTTGGGGACCTCAATCCGTTGTGCCGTTGTGAAGAAGAAGAAGAGGAAGATGAACAATATGTCTAAACAAGAAGAAGAAGAGGAGAAGATATCTAATCTTTACGCTAAATCATCATCATCATCATCTAATAAGAGAAAGAGGAACCAATCATCATCATCATCATCTAATAAGAGAAAAAGGAACCATTTAACTTCTCTTAATAGGAACAAGAGGCGCAACAAAAAGATGCTCAACTATACGACTAGAGAACAACATCATAACAAATCATCATCATCATCCAGTAGTAAAAATAATGATGATGTGTATAAGGCCATCCGATATGTTAGAAAGAGAAAGATGAATTGTGACCAGGACACAATCCTATCCAAGAATAAGAGGAACAATCCGGGCAAAGCAAAAACAGACAAGGTGCACAATACTAGTTGCAACATTATTAAAATTGGTGATACAGTCGATTTGTCGGCCCTTTTATTCACCAAAAAAAGGAATTTTCTTATCAAATCCAACCAACAGCGGGTTAAGGCCAAGGATCTGTCAGGCAAGTTTGTTGTTTTATATTTTATGACACTCGCAGCTTATTACGACGATTTGGGCACAGTGTCAAAACACTTGGTGGATATACATAATAAGTTACAGCCCAAAGGTGATTTCGAGATCGTCCTTGTTGCAATTAATGATCATTTTTCTCCCGATCCTCATCAAATTTTTATGAAAATGTTTTCCACAATGCCATGGCCTGCCATTCCGTTTTCAGATTTAGAATGCAGGAAATGCCTTGAAAACCTGTTTAACAATTATCACAGAATGCCTTGTTCTGTAATCATTGACCCAACAGGTTTTGTTTTGCAATATGATGCCGACCCTTTGTTTCTCAGGTACGGAGCTGCTGCTTATCCTTTTACCAACGAAAGAATACAATCCATCAATTTGGAAGATAATCTACTTATGCAGCAGCCTCTTTCCATTCAAAAACTATTGGCCACTCCTGAACGTGATTATCTCGTCAACAACAATGGAGACCAGGTATGCATGCTAAATCACCATTTTTTGATTTTAACGATATTAGAAATTTGTCTGTTTTGTTGTTAAGAAAACAGACAAATTTGTTTTGTCTGTTTTCTTAACAAAAAATAAAGATATTTGTCTGTTTTGCATAGTTATTAAGATGTTGCTTAGTCGTCGTCTAGGCTGAAATCAACCGTCTTGATTCTACTAGGTTAGGCGAATTAGGAGGAGTCTAGGTGAGCGACGCCTAGGCATACATTAGGAGATTTAGGCAATCAAATATACGTAAATGTGTGCTTTTTTTAATATATGATTTGATTTTACCTATTTTCGTCTTTAAGTGGTTAAATTTATAAAGTTGTACAATTAAGTATTGAACCATCATACTTCTAACAAGAGTCTCAAAATTAAACAAACAAAAGTTAGTAAAATATATTTGTTTCAATCAAATAGACTAATCTTTAAATTAATAATGTAATTATTGTTAGAATCAATTAAAATGTATGCACATAAATATCTAATATATACGCCTATATATATAGTAAAACGCCTAATTCCCCTAATGGACGACTAGGAGGGCACCTTACCTCCTAGGCATCCAGGCAGTTCGCTATTGTCTTTGTTCTTCTTTACGCCTTGACAAGTATGCTGTTTTGTATTACTAGTTTTTTCATATGTACATTCAACTATACATACTTTTACTAACATCGGTTTCTTTCTTTACAAATGCTACTTAATTTGGCAGGTACCCCTCGATGGTCTTGATCATAAGGCAGTGGGCTTATATTTTTGTCCATGTCTAGATAAACATGATGAATTACACACCACAGGGGCACTTAAGAAGCTTTATCAAGAGTTGTCAGAAAACTCGAAAGAGTTTGAGATTGTTCTTATATACACACACGGCTGGTGCGAGCATCATGAGGATACATGTGGTCGCATGGTTGAAGATTCTTTCTTGAATGGAATTAAGACAATGCCTTGGTTGGCACTTCCTTTTAACGACACAAATTGTAGTAAGAAGTTGCAGAGGATATTCCAACAACCCCAAGAGCTCGGAGTGCCAGTACCAGCAAGGATGGTGATTATTGGACCTCATGGAAAATTCATCGAACTGTTGGGCACTCATATATTGTTGAGTTATGGTGCTCCAGCATACTCGTTCAGCTTTCGCAGTGCTGTCAATTTAGAGCTTGAAATGTTAAAAAATTAAAGCTGGAGATGTTCTGGGATCTGGACACTGTCTTTATGCACACAAATGGGTCCCGAGTTCGATTTTCACAATATATTGGCAAGAGAATTATAATCTTATTTCAGAACGTCCCCGGTACATTCAACAGTTTTTGGAGGGAGATGAAAGCAAGGTATATTAGGATGAAGGGCACCGACGATGAGTTCGAAGTTATCCACATCTATAGGGGGGTCTATATTAATCGTGATAAGAAGATTGTAGCATCTTTCCCATGGTTTATGCATGCTCATCTTGATCAGGGCTCAGAAGCAAGAAAGTATATAAACCGTGTTTGGCCCGATGTTCTGACAAATTGTGGACTTATTGCATTTGATCAGGACGGATCGATTGTTAGAATGAAAAAAGACCCTGAACTTGGACAAAATATGGTATTTCCCTTTTATCAGGATGGAGATATGGAAAACGAGGTCTCGCTGCATGTGAGAGAGTACATTAATATTAAATGTAAATTAGAATGTGTAAATAAAGGGCCAGACCCAGAAGACTGCTACATGACATAATGATAATGAAAGTAATTCTGGATTCTGGTTTTTGTATATGTACTGTGTACAATGATGATGAAAGTAATTCTGGATTCTGGTTTTTGTATATGCGTTTATATGAAAGTAGCGACCAATGGTTGTGTGCTTGACTTGTCTCTGCAGCTGTAATGAAATCTATGAAGGAGGATTTTGGGCATCTGATATGGCAGCCTCCCAGGTAACTATATATTTTCTTTGAATCTGTTTTTGGACCCGAGTTGTTTTTCTTGATTTCTTTGTGGTTTCTCGCTTCGAGCTGAGCTGCTGTAGTTTTAAGTTGCGGTTTTTGGAGGTTTCTGAGCAATTTGAAAGCCGTAGGTATTGTTTAGTGCTGCTGTGGGGTCTGCAGAATCAGGGTCTGTTTCTCTGGTTTTGTGTGTGTTATCTGTTGAAGCTATGCAGATGGGTCTGCAGGTTGCTTTCTGTTTTCGGGGGGTGGTTCGATCCTGGGGTTTCAATTTGCTGCAGATTTTTGTCTCGAGTCTGGGAGGATTTGGTGCAATGTTTTTTGTGGGATTTCATTTTTCTGCAAGATTTTGCTTCGGGTTCTGCTGTTGCTTTTTTCAATTTCTGGATTATAGCAGTTCAGGGGTCTTGGGTTTTTGTGCTTCACGTCTCGAGCTGCGTGTAGAGAATTTGCTGGAGTATGGCAGGTTTATGTTTTTGCTGTGCTGCGTTTGATTTACATGGTCCTTGGGAGCAGATAGAGATTTTTTCTGTCTGCATTTTCCTGGATTTGTCGAGCTCATGGACTGTTTTTTGTGTTGGTGATTGGTGTGTGGTTGGTGTTTGGAGTGTGCATGTTTTTCTCTTCTTGGATGGGAGGCATAGGTAGTGCTGCGTGGATTTCATCTATTGGCTGGGAGTTGGCAATTTTCTCCTGGTGTTTAATTTGGAATGTCATGGTCTCTTTTGGAATGCTGCCTTTTGCTTGTTTAATTTGCTGGTCTATTTGCTTAGACTAGCTTTATTTTTTAAGTTAGTGTTTTTCTCTTTCTCAAGCTAGTCCTTAGAATTCTTGGAGTTTTGTTTCAAGTCTTCTTTGTGGCTAGTTCAAACTCTTTGTATATTCTTTTAGTCTATTAGATTTTACGAGGCTCGACCTCATTTACCCAAAAAAAAAATCCTTTACAAAAACCAAAACAGGGTAGCACAAACTGAGCTCTTTTTGCTTTAATTTTATACTAATATAAAGATATTCATGCATATCTTGGTTCGTTTTTTTACTTAATTTTCAGAGCTCATGATTAGGGGGATTTCCCTTGAAGGCATGCATAAATTTTAAATGGGAGTGCAAAGTGATTTTAAATAAGGATCTATTGGACAAACTCAAGTTATGGGGTTACAAAAGATATGACACACTTATTCGAGCTTGACAGATTCTAAATGGTTTTAGCTGTAATACTTGGTCATAGGTGTTGATGCTGTTGTTTTGTACAGTCCTCGAATTTTTGAGAAGGCTGGGATAAAGAGAGATGACCACAAGCTACTCGCCACCATAGGTATTGGAATCTGCAAAACTATTTTGCTCTGATATCAACATTTTTGCTAGACAAAGTCGGACGGTGCCCACTGATGCTTTCGAGTATGGGGGCCATGGTAGTTGCTCTACTCGTACTCTCAGGCTCATTATTTGTTATTAATCACTCGCATCAAAAAATTCTGGGTTGTAGGCTGGAGAAGCAAGAAGAGGACAAAAAATTGATTCAGAATTCTAGGTTTGTATCTTCTGCTCAATTTTTGTGTTTACTGCTCCTTCCATTATAAATTATCAGGAATGCTTGCTTAGTTGCGCTTAAATTGGTAGTTTTCTGTTTAGAGCTTTTTTCTTTGGCCTTGCTATTAAACACTGTATACATAAGAAGAGCATTATTTGGCAAATACATATGAAGGATTTAATTTCGTTTCATATACAAATTTTGATTGCATGACAATGATACTCTGATGTCGGAAAATCTGCAACTTCTTATTGCTGTCACGAGCCATAAGACCAACGCCATTCTACGCAGACTCCTCAAACAAAGCCATTCTTGAACTAATAGAATAAGGGTTAACTTGATATTAAACAAAGAAAAAATTTATCTTTGATCCAATATTAAAGGATTAAGAAGCTACAGTATGGATCCTCTTAGTCATGTATGCCGCAAATCAAATATGTAAATTTATAAAATTTTGAGATAATACAAATAAAAGATTTTTAAGAGTTTAGGCATAAATAAGAAGAAATATTAAATATACTAAAGATTGTGTCATGAAATATCTTGATCCAAGCTGCAAGTTTCCAAATTCCTTTAATCTCATGTTCCATTATTTCCACATGTGTATACAAAATCAGAAAGAGGGTCATTTGGACCACAGTTTGAATTACGTGATGACAAGGTAATAAGCAATTGAATATGAACAAACCAACATGAAACATAATTGCAGACCTTCTGTAGGAGGCAAGTTGACATTGAAAAAAGCTTTACTAAACCTGCTATCAGTGATACTCCATGTTCCTGGATGATCCACTTACAATTAAGTTATCTTGGCACAGGAATTTTTTGGCTGCCGGAAAAGTTTAAAGCAATATAGTGCATTAAAAGAAAATGAAAACCATTTTCATATAGGATATATGTTGGTTTCGGACTCTTTGCTTTCTCTCTCCCAAACTCGATCAGATTCAAATCAAGTTGTAGAGCGAAGGAAAAAAACAATGGAAATGCCCTCCGTTTTAAACACAATTGATTTTATCGTGCAAATTTTATGTATAATTACTTTAAAATTATTTTCAATGAATTAATGTATGTGTATACCTGTACAGTTTTTGATTCATCTGTTTTGAGGGTATACAGGCCGTTGCAGTTCTTAGGAAATGGGCAGGCAGCCCTTGGAATTCCCAGGAAGTGGCCAGGTACCATAGCCATGGTATCATTATACTTACTTTCAGTGTTTATTTTATCTTTAAGTTTACATATTAATCCTGTGGGGGTTTAGGTCTATATTGAAGGAAAAAAACAATGGAAATGCCCTCCGTTTCAAACACAATTGATTTTATCGTGCAAATTTTATGTATAATTACTTTAAAATTCTTTTCAATGAATTAATGTATGTGTATGTGTGTACAATTTTTTATGCATATATTTTGAGGGTATGCAGGTCCTTGCAGTTCTTAGGAAATGGGCAGGCAGCCCTTGGAATTCTCAGGAAGTGGCCAGGTACCATAGCCATGGTATCATTATGCTTACTTTCAGTGTTTATTTTATCTTTAAGTTTACATATTAATCCTGTGGGGGTTTAGGTTTATATTGAGCTCCATATAAATTGGGTTTTGCGGATTATCCATCTTATGGAAGTTTATGTTGAGCTCTCATACTCTCTTTGGACCTTAAATATATAATCACTTTCTTCCGAGCTTTGTTTGTTCATTATAAGATGCATGACATAATTAATTTATCTTTAATTTTGTACGTCTTTGTTCTTCTCTGTTTTTAGATATTTTCTGATTTATGTAGGATGCCTATGAACATCTCTTTTTAGTTAAGTATTCAGGCCGCTAATTGTGACCACAATGCGTTATGCATAAAGGCATGCTATTGAATTCAACAGCCACATTAAGTTTATTCATTCACATTTTTCCAGGCTTCCTATCAGATCCCTCAGATTTGGTGGTGTTGTATTGTAAAAACAGACGAAATTAAAGGAAAAAGCAAAGAACTAAATTGAAATATCCTATGCGTTTATATGAAAGTAGCGACCAATGGTTGTGTGCTCGACTTGGCTCTGCAGCTGTAACGAAATCTATGAAGGAGGATCTTAGGCATCTGATATGGCAGCCTCCCAGGTAACTATATATTTTCCTTGAATCTCTGATCGATTTAAAATTGATTGTTTAAAGCATAAATCATATATTTAGCTCTATTATCTCTCTTCCAAATAATATGTGTGGATTTTAGGCAAAAAAAATTTTGATTCAAAACTTCAGGTTGCTCAAAGTTCCCTTACATGAAAATATTAATACCTTTAAATTTACTGCACATGGATGTGACCTTCTGAAACTGTGCAGTGCATAGGTCAACAAGTACAACCCAAAAGAGGTCGTGGCTATGTTTTTTTCCTGTAAATTGATATAAATACTTCTGTACTTTCATGTGGCTTCATATTTGTTTTAACAGAGAAACGTTTGACAATATGTGTCTACATATAAAAAAGGAAGTTATAATAGGCTGTCGTGAGATCTTAAATTTAGCCCAATTGTGTATTTAAATCCTTTTAGGCGTAATTATAAATAATTTTTGCTTTTTATTTTCCCTTTATACTATTTCTTTAGGTTTAAATGTGCTTTGCTATTTTTTGTCGTATAAGGTTTACAATACTGGATCCATACCATTAACGGGTGAGTAGCTTTTTGAGTATCATGTGGAGGTGCACCTATCTGTCATGCCATCCATTCTGAATTTGATGGTTTTCTCCGTTTATGTGTTCTAGCTTGCTGATATGTTAGCACAGGCTACATACTATATTTTCCCTTTTTTCATCTCTTTTCATGTAATTAAAAGCTTTGTCCGAGGGGTAGGTCTAGTGAGTTTTTGGTGTGGTGGTTGGGGGTTTCGATGCTGGGTTGTAGTAGATCAGAGTTTTGGGTGGTTTTGGGACATGGGGAGTGCCCGAGGTGTGGATTCTGTCTGGAGTGGGGGTTTTATTTTGCAGGTTTTTAGGTCTGAAGGTTTAGATGGGTTCTGTAGTGCTGTTGCAGGTCGTGTAGAGGGTCTGGTTTTTTTCGAATGCTGGAGAGGTTTTGCTCATTTTCAGTGTGGAGTTTCGCTTCGAAGTCGTGATGCTGTAGTTTCAAGTGGTGGTGCTGTTGTAACTTCGAGCGAAGTCTGCAGAATAGGGGAGTTGTTCGTGCAAAGTTTCTCGTGGTGTGACTTCTGTCTGGGGTTTTGGCTGGGTTCTGTTATTGCTGGAATTTGTTTTTGGGCCCGAGTTGTTTTTCTTGATTTCTTTGGTAGTTGCTCTACTCATACTCTCAGGCTCATTGTCTGGTATTTATCACTCGCATCAGACCGTTCCTTGGGCTGTTATTTTGGCAATAATTTCGGTGTATTGCTTGTGTCAGTGTTTAAGCATTATGCTCAGGATTACAACCCTTGTACCGATATAAAGAAAAGCTTCAACCTACGCAGGCTTCTTGGTGATATGCCTAGCATTGAAACTCTTAAGGGCAATATCATCAGCCTCTGGATAAAAGTTTAACAAATTAGATTTCTTTCCTTTTCTTAAATTAAAATATGTCTCTTGTGTTTTAATTTAATAATGTACATACATAGTTTTTGGATCCAGGTTTAACTTTTCACAATTATCTAACCTCAACAATGGAGAACTTGAAGACACTGAAATTATGTAGTGTTGCATTTAATGACGTGTATGTGATTTCAAATGCTCTGTGCTTGCTCAGAAGTATGCCCATGTTGGAATGACTTGAGATAAAAGTGGTGAGTGCTAGTACTAAATTGTGTATTAATTGTTAAAATATTGCTGAAACTTAGATGAGGCACCAACTGATAATTTGTTCTTGATTTCAACTCACGATGCAATGTATATGTTACACTCTTGTAATGCAGGGTTGTGACATGAACTGTGGGAGAAACGTAGAGTTAACAGCTGGACAATATTTGGAATCACCAGATTGTGAGCATGTAACTCTAAACCAACTCCAAAATGTGAGCTCCTTTTATTAAAGCTTTGTGAATAGAAATTCAAATCTATGAGTTCAATGCACCTTAAATTACGTACAAAAGAGACAAATAAATTAGGACGGAGGGAGTATCTTGGAGGAGTTGATCTGGCCTCCATGAATTCTATGAATTGATAATAGAAAGTGAAGGTGACAGGACAAATATTCATGCAACTTAATTCCTGAAGGATAGAAAACATGACCAGGAATTGGTCTTTGAGACATGAGACCTATTTCTTAAAACAGGTACATTCAGTCAGAAGTATGTTCAGCTATTGAGCATTTCCCAAGAGCACCGTCTATTTGCATTCACTCGCTAGTCTTTCACCTCTATTGTTAATAACTCTCACAAACTGCAGTCAGATATTCTTTTTGTAATAAATTTTTGGATGATAAAACTACTAATCAAACTGAGCTTTGGACAAGCCAATTCACGATGCTATGTCAAATACAGAGTTACGTTTTTTTTCCACTGTCAAGGCAAAAGGAAAGAAATTGATGATCAACATTCAAGTAACACTTTATTACTCTATTAAAAAACCCGCCATATATTACCATTTCACAATAGAGTTCTCTTCACTCAGGTCCATTGTCAAATACAGAAATTTTGTCTTCACTTATATCAACACTGCAATAAAAGTGACTGATCAGCATTGTATGTCAAGAATGTAGACTGTTATTAATTTCAAACAGTATCTTAAGCCACAAGTATGAGCATCAAAAGTACATAATAATTGAAGTAGTCAAAATCAGAACGTTGTTTTATAACAGAAAAAATATATTGCAAAATCCATGAAATCTGGTAACATGTGACTTAGAAGCAAGATTCTTAACAGAAGTCCGCTTATCCAAAAAAATTCCAGTTAAAATATACTGATAGCCAAGATAGAAACAAAAAATTTGAGCAGAGTAGTGTTTTCTACGATTTAATAGCTGATCTAGGTTGTTACATGAGTAAAATGCCAGCCCACAAAGACAGATTGCTTAGCTAACTATATTTTCATAGATTCAGAGGGGTTAGATTTTACCAATTGAGCATGCAACTGGTGGAAATTTATAATGACAATATACATTTCTTAAATTAAAGAATGCATAAAAGGGATAGGGTATTTCCTTCAGACAGTGTTCATGAGAAGCAGCATAATGCATTCATATTTGGTGTAAATGTTAGAAAAATAATACAAGGTCCCTAATGTAAGATTTGGTGTTGATTACAGAGGTACGCCAATTGAATAATAAACAAAGCTCTTTTACATTTAGGAAGGGAAAACAATCAATCACAATGCACTCTGATAAATTAATAAAAGCATAGGATGATTCCCATAATGCCAAATTAGATAATCAGGCCCTCGAGGATTTCTTACCTAATCAGCCTTGTCCTGTTATTCTTGGACCAAATTGCTTGTAGAGAATTGTCTTGCTGGCTGCGTACACGTCCAAGACAGCCTCTGACACTACAAGCAGCTCCAAGTCACGCATTAGTTGCTCAAGGATTGTAAGTGAAACTAGGTGGTTACCAACTGTCTTCTCTAGCTGTGAAACGTGAAATGTATCTACTCGACTCATCGACTGCATCATGAAAGTATTCTACAACAATCAAATGAAGTAATGAATGATTAAATCACATTAACAGTAGTGAGAAAAATGAAGCAACCAGCACAATCTACACAATGTCTAATCTTTTATAATCAAGTGACAAATTTATAAATCCTACCCATAATTAGATTAAAAAATACACCATCTTACAGTGAAAAAGAAACAAAAAGGAACACTTTAGAAGCCCTCAATCTGTGTACAAGTCGGAACATAAACTCATTATTGTGCATCGAGAGCACAACTCAACAAAAGTATCAAGTGATTTATGCATTCAACTCTCATTGAATCCCTCGAGTCCTTCAGCTGGGAGGAAGCTCTCCGTGTGGCTGAGAACTCCTAGGAGGAAGCTTTGAGATGGAAATTCAACGTACTTGGTCTGTTTCTTCCTGTAGTCGTACAACATTTCTCCTAATCTAGTTTTTCCAAAAAACTGATTTGCACCAGAGTAGAGAAACAACCAATCTATCTCCTCCGAACCAGTGCCAAAAGTGAACATTTTGTTCCAAACCACCTCACCAGAAACTGCTATTGGTGTCCACAAACTGAGCTCCTTTTCAACAAGTGACCCATCAGGAACAGTTTTAAGGACCACAGCCACGGAGCCCTCAAAATTCAAAACGTTGGACTTCCTTGCATGAACAAAGCTTGGGTACGAAATCAGTCCAAACAGTTCGGTATGCAAATCAAAAGTTATAATGAAATCCACACCTTCCATATACAAAACCCCGTCAACAACGGGACCAGACCTCAAAACAGGGGATGGGGGGTAATAGAGAAAACTTGGTAACTCAGTATCGACCTTAATGACCCTCCAGGAATCAGAATTTGAAGAATACAAATGCGCTGCTTCCAAACCCACATGTTTATTATCAATTTTCTGATATTCAAGAAATAAAACCTTAAAGTCACAGGATACACAATCAAATCCAAACCCAACTTCAAATTTGTAGGCTTTTAGGACTGGTCGTGGGTTGTCGATGATAACAGTGAAGGGTGTGTGCGGTTTGTCAATAACAGGGGTGCGTGGTGGTGGGTGGAATATTGTATGTCTCCTCTCCTCAGTCATGGTGAAAGCCGCAGGTGGAAGCATGAGTTTCTTATACATCCTAGTTAGGGGATTTAATAGATATAAATCAGCTTTAAAGTTATGAAAAACACAAACAACACCGTTAGAAGAGCTTACAAATTGTAATAAATCAAAAGGGGGCATCAAGGGGATATTCACCGAATAGTGTTTGAGAGAATCGGGGTAGAGAATAGTGGCAGCGTGACAGCCTTCATTATCGTCTACTCTAGAAGTAATCATAATAATAGAGGGTAATTTATTTACAGAAATTAGGTGGTGAGCAATGTGGAATTTAGGTGTTGAAATGATAGAATGCCATAACTTACAAACATATTTACATCTGAACAGCGAAATGACACAAGTGCGAGAGAGTATGTTGAATATAAGGTCCTTCGATAAATACCTCTCAGCACTTGAAGATAAGATCTCGGCCCCTGCATTGTCTTCTTGAGTTGCTTTTGCTTTGCCCGGATTGTTCCTCTTATTCTTGGATAGGATTGTGTCCTGGTCACAATTCATCTTTCTCTTTCTAACATATCTGATGGCCTTATACACATCATCATTATTTTTACTACTGGATGATGATGATGATTTGTTATGATGTTGTTCTCTAGTCGTATAGTTGAACATCTTTTTGTTGCGCCTCTTGTTCCTATTAAGAGAAGTTAAATGGTTCCTCTTTCTCTTATTAGATGATGATGATGATGATTGGTTCCTCTTTCTCTTATTAGATGATGATGATGATGATTTAGCGTAAAGATTAGATATCTTCTCCTCTTCTTCTTCTTGTTTAGACATATTGTTCATCTTCCTCTTCTTCTTCTTCACAACGGCACAACGGATTGAGGTGCCCAAATCACTCCACATCTTCTTCCTCTTGTTGTTGATGGTTGATGATTTTGATTTATTCTTCCCCTCCTCCTCGACAACATCATCATCATCATCATCATCATCATGTTTACACAAAATCCACTTTCCAGCAGGAGGATCCATCGATTGATTGATTGAGTTTAATTTTAATATCTGTATTATTCTGGGTTTTACTTGTTGTGTGTGTCTTGCCCCAAATCTTCCTTTGCTGTGTGTATATATATATATATATAGGCTTCAGGTCGTTTATCTTCTACTGCCTGTATACTTCCTATTTGGCTGCACATGGGTTTGAACAAACCGATCAACGACACCCAACTCAACCCTTTTTCAACCCGAAAAACCCCACCTAATGTAAACCGAATTATAGATGAATTGTTTTTTATCAACCCGACATAAATGGGTTGGGTACGGATTACAAATATTTTTACCATAACCCAACCCAACCCGATTCATTAATATATTCTCCATAATTTTATATAATTTTTTAAGTTTGACATATATTTACGCCTCTTCTCGTATGTTTTCACGTAACTATTATAGTATCTTAAATGTGTTGTGTATTATTTTCTCATCTCCAATATCATATTAAGTTTCCTGGGTAATAATTTTATTTGTTCAATTTATGTTTGCATATTCATTTTCATCTGTAGATGTATCGTTAAAACATTTAGTTATGCATATAATTTACGATATGATATACATTACTAAAATTATGATGTTAATCAAATTTAAATATTAGTACTTTAACTATAATTATACAAATTTCATTTTTATCTAAATTTTCAAGATGAGTGATAATAAATAGTATTAGAACTTTTTTTATCGGATCATTCAACACATCCAAACCAACCCAACCCGACCCAAACCGATGTACGACGGGTAGGGTTGGGTAACGAAATTATATTTTATGGGTTGGGTTAAAAAAATTCAAGTCGATTTAATTGGGTCGGGTTGTAAAATCGCCTTTAACCCGGCCAACCCGACCGATGTGCACCCCTATTTCCTATTTGGCCGGCCAACCCTTTTTCGGGCTTTGTTTCCAAATATTTATTTATTTAGTTTTCAAAAATATTATTTTATTTAGTTTTAAAACTAAATAAAATAATATTTTTTTAAAACTAAATAAAATAATATTTTTATTGTATTCATAAATAAAAATATGGTGTTTGAATAATAGTAGAATAATATAATTAGATTTGATTTATGATCGTACTAAGGACATACTTTAAATACTTATTCTAATAAGATATTATTTTTAATCGTCTACTTTTAATTATAGAACATTAATGCTTGAGATTGTTTTGACAGTATAATATCAAATTTTTAAATAAAAAATTTCTTACGCTTATGTTATGTCATCTTTTAGCATGACAAATATTTTTTAATAATCCCGTAATTTATTAATTATTAATTATGATTAATTAATATTAACCTTAGGCAGTTAACATAAGGATTGTGAATAAAGGTGAAGGTTAATTTGATATGCGTGCAAATCAATTTCCACACAAGAATTTTTTGCAACAACTGCGGCACTACCTATTAGGGCCGCTCATGGATTACGTAACCCGTCAAACCCGACCCGACCCAACCCAATCCTGAAATGAGCCGTTTAAACTGAACCGTTTAAAACCGTGGATTAATTGGGTTATTTTTTATTTAACCCGTTTATAATGGGTTGGGTAAGATTTTATCCTTTTAAAAACCTAAACTAACCCAACCCGGTTATATAACTAGGCCCAACCCATTTTAAATATTTTACACTCCCTGATTCCCTGACCCCGACCCATTTACAATATTACTTCAGAACTTCCCCCAACTAAACCCTAGTTAGTCTGTATAATATTACATTTCATATTATACAGCCGCTCCTCACTCCTCAGTCCTCACTCGTCACTTCAGTTCTATCTCATTGGCTCCAAATCTTCAATTAATTTGTAAGATTCTTTTAATCTCTTCAATATTTTGTTTTATTCATATTGATTTGCTGTAAGTATTGATTTGTTTTATTTGAGAGTTGTATGATTTATTTGTCAAATCTTTGATAATCCTCAATTAGTATTTTGGCTAATCTTAATCTTTGGTAACTTAAATGACCTGTGGATGTGGTGATTGTAACTAAATGAATGACTTGTGATGATTTAATAGGTAGTGATATTCATTTTAAACTTGATTTGATTTGTTTATTTTAAATCTTTGGTATGATTTGATTTGTTTCTTGATTTAACTTATTTATTTGTTTTTAATAGATTAATTTATAAAGTCTTGACTGAGTGCTCAATCTTTGTTTTGATATATATTTATTTATTTGTTTGGATTTAGGACAAAAATATGGAAACAACATTCCCGCCCCCGATATCTGATTCCACTCAACAAATTCCTCCAGTGATCTTAAACACCACCCAAAACCCAAACACTTTCCTAACCCCAAACTCTGATCAAAACTTAACCCCCTGATGAACCCTCGATTACTAATGGTGAACTTAAATCCCCTAAAAGGGAGACTGATGATGTTGACCCACTTACAACCAAGAGAAAACCTATCAGAACTTCTGATGTGTGGGATCATTTTACCAAAATAAAGGGTGGAAATCATAAGGGTCCAAGATGCACATGTAACTATTGTGGAGCGAACTATGCTTGTCATAGTACAAGAGTTGGAACAAGTAGTTTGTGGGCTCACTTAAAGAAATGCAAGAATTATCCAAAAAATATGGCTGATAGGAAGCAAAAGGTGCTTAGCTTTAAACGTAGATTTGAAGGAAAGGGCAGTTTGTTCGTAGCAACATTTAAAAAAGTAAGATGTCGGAATGCCTTGGCGAAGTTTGTGGTGAAGGATGAACAGGCCTTCAATGTTGTGGAGGGGGAAGGTTTTAAGAATTTGATCAATGAGCTGCAACCTAGGTTTGTGGTCCCAAGTCGAATGACTGTTATTCGGGACATTTACACGCTGTTTTGTAATGAGAAATCTAAATTGATGAAAGATTTGACAGCCGCTGGACAAAAGGTGAGTCTAACAACCGATTGTTGGACATCCCGAACTCAAATGTCCTACATGTGTCTCACTGCACACTACATAGATTCTGATTGGAAGCTATAAAAACAGATAATCAACTTTTGTCAAGTTTCAAACCATAAAGGTGAGACCATTGGAAAGGTGATTGAGGGCTGTTTGCTTGAATGGGGGGTTGAAAAAGTATTTTCTGTTACACTTGACAACGCATCAGCCAATGATGTAGCAATTGGTTTTGTAAGGAGAAGGGTCAATGCATGGAAATGTGTTGTTCTTGATGGTGAACATCTCCATGTTCGACGTGGTGCTCACATCATAAACTTAATTGTCAATGACGGACTAACAAAGTTGCATGACTCAATAGTTGCAATCCGTAATTCCGTGAGATACATTCGTTCATCTACAGCAAGGCTACTTAAATTCAGATGTTGTGTGGAGAAGAAGAGAATTGATTATAAGGGGGGACTGGTCTCAGACGTGCCTACAAGGTGGAATAGCACGTATATGAGCTGGATGCGGCTCTGAAGTTTGAAAAAGCATTTACAAGGTATGAAGAGGAGGACGACAAATTTTTGAGCTACTTTATGGAAAAAGAGAACGGTAAAAAAATGATTGGACCTCCATCGTCTAATGATTGGGAGTCAGCAACTGTTTTTGTGAAATTTTTGTCTACCTTTTATGAAGTTACGTTGAAGTTTAGTGGCACTTTGCACCAAACTTCAAATAACTTTTATCATGAAATATGTGAGATTCACACTATGCTGGCCGAGTTAGTAGATCAAGATCATCCTTTATTGTCTACCATGGCTGTTAGCATGAAGAGAAAATACGACAAATATTGGGAAAATGCGGATAATATAAATCCAATGTTGTTCTTGGCTGTTGTACTCGATCCCGGGTACAAAATGAGGTACTTGAAGTACTGTTTTGAATCTGTATATGATGCTGAGACGGTTGCTAGGATTGTTGTGAAGGTGGAGTCGATTTTGCACGGCTTACATGTTTGTTATAGTACTAGAGTTAGAGATGGTTGTACTAAGGTTAGTTTTCTGGCTGCACTGTACTTTATAATCTGTTTTCTGATTTCTGTAGTGTTGATCAAGCAGTTTTAGCCTAGTCAGTAGATTTCTGTAGTGTTGATTTATGTACTTTAGAAGAAGATAATAGCTTGGTATAAATTGGTGTTGGTCAGTATGCAGATGATTGAAAGAACTGAACATGATGGAAAACTAATATATTTCAAATGCCTAGTCACGAGTCATGACCACAAACACAGGGAAGTTAGTTTACAAATATTGTTACTTGCTGTATTTTGGCAAGTATTAGTTTACAGTTTTAGCCTTTGACTTCCTGGAATTTGAAGTTATGTACTAATTAATAGAAAATAATGAAATAGAGCCCCATATACTAATATTGGAGTCTGGAGATGCTAACCACACCACTCCAGCAGGAAAATTGTTTTTCTGATCACCAACTCTTCTAGTTTGAAGAATGTAAATAGCTATCTTGTGAACTACATGACTCACTCTTTGCTAGACATTTGACAGTGTTACCCAACAACACCTTAACAGTTTTTAGATGCCATCTTCTTTTGGACAGTGATCATGTTTCTGTATTGACTGTGATATACTTATTGCTGCTAGTGAATATGTTTATTATCTAGGTTCAGTCATGTTCTGTACTTCCAGATTAGTAGTATAACATACATGTTTGACTTGTAAATGTTAACGTGTAACAGGACAGTGGAGGTCCTTCTCCAGTTTAAACTGTTGGCAAAGAAACACGGAAGAGAAGGTTGTTGGAGAATTATATGCAGCAGCAGCAAATGGGAACAACGGAGAAAAAGAGTGATCTTGACATCTACTATTCTGAAGAACCTCTAGACCCTATGACCGATAAGTTCAACATTCTTAATTGGTGGAAAGACAATACTAGCACGTACCCAACTTTATCTTTGATTGCTCGAGATATTCTTGCTATTCCAGTTTCGACTGTTGCTTCGGAATCTGCATTTAGTACAAGTGGACGAATACTGGATGCTTTTCGGAGTTCTTTAAGTCCAAAAATGGTGAAGGCGCTCATTTGTACTCAAAGTTGGTTGAAGGGTAGTCATGGTGGAATTAAATCTAATACTTATTTGGATAAAACTCAATCCTACGAATTTCTTGAAGTTGAAGAAGGTGAAAAACACTTTTCGATACATTTCTTGAAGTAGATTTTATAACATGTTTTCTGAAATTTCAAATATTGTATATTTTGTAGATACTATTGGAAAAAAGAAAGGCAGTGTTGGATCAAATGAGAAGTGCAATAGTAGAGCCAATGTTATTAATCTCATTGATCACTGATTGTCACTATTCAGCCTATTTTGTTTAAATTTTAGACTGTTTTGTAGTATGCTTCGAGACGTACTATTGATGGGTGATGTAATATTTGGGATTGCTTAAACTATTTATGGATGATGTAATATTCTGGATTCCGAACTATTTATGGATGATGTAATATTCTGGATTCAGTACTTAATTTCCTGCTTTTAATTTTTTAATTTTTGTATTTTACAATGAACATTAGTTATATGTAATTTTGACAGTTTTATTTCTTTCAACCCGATTAACCCAATCCGGCCCAACCCATCATATAGTTAATAGGGTTGAATTTAATATTTTTTTTGAGATTAATGATTTAATATTTATGCCGCAATAAACGGGTTTGGTAATTAAATAGGTAAAACCGGCCCAAACAAGCCCTGTTACTATTGTTTTTGTAAACAATACAATTGTAAAAACTACAATTAAACCGACGGAACATCTCCGATTATCCAACGAGATTAACTAAATTTGTTGACTATAATAATTATTTAAAATATAGATAACAAAATATATGTATAAATTTTAAAGATATTCACTATAAATTTATCTATATTTTTTTATTACCAGTTTTTAGACATCGGCTATATATAACCATTCATAACCACTTATCTATATTTTTTCCTAAAGATTTTATTTTACCTATCATCATTGGATTGCATCAATTGATAAAATGAGTGCCACATAAGCTATTACTAAGAGGTTATTTAGTTTTAAAACTAAATAAAATAATATTTTTGAAAACAAAATAAAATAAATATTTGGAAACAAAGCCCGAAAAAGGGTTGGGCGGCCCAATAGGAAGTATACAGGCAGTAGAAGATAAACGACCTGAAGCCTATATATATACACACAGCAAAGGAAGATTTGGGCAAGACACACACAACAAGTAAAACCCAGAATAATTCAGATATCAAAATTAAACTCAATCAATCGATGGATCCTCCTGCTGGAAAGTGGATTTTGTGTAAACATGATGATGATGATGATGATGATGTTGTCGAGGAGGAGGGGAAGAATAAATCAAAATCATCACCCATCAACAACAAGAGGAAGATGTGGAGTGATTTGGGGACCTCAATCCGTTGTGCCGTTGTGAAGAAGAAGAAGAGGAAGATGAACAATATGTCTAAACAAGAAGAAGAAGAGGAGAAGTTATCTAATCTTTCCGCTAAATCATCATCATCATCATCATCATCTAATAAGAGAAAGAGGAACCAATCATCATCATCATCATCTAATAAGAGAAAGAGGAACCACTTAACTTCTCTTAATAGGAACAAGAGGCACAACAAAAAGATGCTCAACTATACTACTAGAGAACAACATCATAACAAATCATCATCATCATCCAGTAGTAAAAATAATGATGATGTGTATAAGGTCATCATATATGTTAGAAAGAGAAAGATGAATTGTGACCAGGACACAATCCTATCCAAGAATAAGAGGAACAATCCGGGCAAAGCAAAAGCAACTCAAGAAGACAATGCAGGGGCCGAGATCTTATCTTCAAGTGCTGAGAGGTATTTATCGAAGGACCTTATATTCAACATACTCTCTCGCACTTGTGTCATTTCGCTGTTCAGATGTAAATCTGTTTGTAAGTTATGGCATTCTATCATTTCAACACCTAAATTCCACATTGCTCACCACCTAATTTCTGTAAATAAATTACCCTCTATTATTATGATTACTTCTAGAGTAGACGATAATGAAGGCTGTCACGCTGCCACTATTCTCTACCCCGATTCTCTCAAACACTATTCGGTGAATATCCCCTTGATGCCCCCTTTTGATTTATTACAATTTGTAAGCTCTTCTAACGGTGTTGTTTGTGTTTTTCATAACTTTAAAGCTGATTTATATCTATTAAATCCCCTAACTAGGATGTCTAAGAAACTCATGCTTCCACCTGCGGCTTTCACCATGACTGAGGAGAGGAGACATACAATATTCCACCCACCACCACGCACCCCTGTTATTGACAAACCGCACACACCCTTCACTGTTATCATCGACAACCCACGACCAGTCCTAAAAGCCTACAAATTTGAAGTTGGGTTTGGATTTGATTGTGTATCCTGTGACTTTAAGGTTTTATTTCTTGAATATCAGAAAATTGATAATAAACATGTGGGTTTGGAAGCAGCGCATTTGTATTCTTCAAATTCTGATTCCTGGAGGGTCATTAAGGTCGATACTGAGTTACCAAGTTTTCTCTATTACCCCCCATCCCCTGTTTTGAGGTCTGGTCCCGTTGTTGACGGGGTTTTGTATATGGAAGGTGTGGATTTCATTATAACTTTTGATTTGCATACCGAACTGTTTGGACTGATTTCGTACCCAAGCTTTGTTCATGCAAGGAAGTCCAACGTTTTGAATTTTGAGGGCTCCGTGGCTGTGGTCCTTAAAACTGTTCCTGACGGGTCACTTGTTGAAAAGGAGCTCAGTTTGTGGACACCAATAGCAGTTTCTGGTGAGGTGGTTTGGAACAAAATGTTCACTTTTGGCATTGGTTCGGAGGAGATAGATTGGTTGTTTCTCTACTCTGGTGCAAATCAGTTTTTTGGAAAAACTAGATTAGGAGAAATGTTGTACGACTACAGGAAGAAACAGACCAAGTACGTTGAATTTCCATCTCAAAGCTTCCTCCTACGAGTTCTCAGCCACACGGAGAGCTTCCTCCCAGCTGAAGGACTCGAGGGATTCCTCCTACGTGTTCCTTTTTGTTTCTTTTTCACTGTAAGATGGTCTATTTTTTAATCTAATTATGGGCAGGATTTATAAATTTGTCACTTATTATAAAAGATTAGACATTGTGTAGATTGTGCTGGTTGCTTCATTTTTCTCACTACTGTTAATGTGATTTAATCATTCATTACTTCATTTGATTGTTGTAGAATACTTTCATGATGCAGTCGATGAGTCGAGTAGATACATTTCACGTTTCACAGCTAGAGAAGACAGTTGGTAACCACCTAGTTTCACTTACAATCCTTGAGCAACTAATGCGTGACTTGGAGCTGCTTGTAGTGTCAGAGGCTGTCTTGGACGTGTACGCAGCCAGCAAGACAATTCTCTACAAGCAATTTGGTCCAAGAATAACAGGACAAGGCTGATTAGGTAAGAAATCCTCGAGGGCCTGATTATCTAATTTGGCATTATGGGAATCATCCTATGCTTTTATTAATTTATCAGAGTGCATTGTGATTGATTGTTTTCCCTTCCTAAATGTAAAAGAGCTTTGTTTATTATTCAATTGGCGTACCTCTGTAATCAACACCAAATCTTACATTAGGGACCTTGTATTATTTTTCTAACATTTACACCAAATATGAATGCATTATGCTGCTTCTCATGAACACTGTCTGAAGGAAATACCCTATCCCTTTTATGCATTCTTTAATTTAAGAAATGTATATTGTCATTATAAATTTCCACCAGTTGCATGCTCAATTGGTAAAATCTAACCCCTCTGAATCTATGAAAATATAGTTAGCTAAGCAATCTGTCTTTGTGGGCTGGCATTTTACTCATGTAACAACCTAGATCAGCTATTAAATCGTAGAAAACACTACTCTGCTCAAATTTTTTGTTTCTATCTTGGCTATCAGTATATTTTAACTGGAATTTTTTTGGATAAGCGGACTTCTGTTAAGAATCTTGCTTCTAAGTCACATGTTACCAGATTTCATGGATTTTGCAATATATTTTTTCTGTTATAAAACAACGTTCTGATTTTGACTACTTCAATTATTATGTACTTTTGATGCTCATACTTGTGGCTTAAGATACTGTTTGAAATTAATAACAGTCTACATTCTTGACATACAATGCTGATCAGTCACTTTTATTGCAGTGTTGATATAAGTGAAGACAAAATTTCTGTATTTGACAATGGACCTGAGTGAAGAGAACTCTATTGTGAAATGGTAATATATGGCGGGTTTTTTAATAGAGTAATAAAGTGTTACTTGAATGTTGATCATCAATTTCTTTCCTTTTGCCTTGACAGTGGAAAAAAAACGTAACTCTGTATTTGACATAGCATCGTGAATTGGCTTGTCCAAAGCTCAGTTTGATTAGTAGTTTTATCATCCAAAAATTTATTACAAAAAGAATATCTGACTGCAGTTTGTGAGAGTTATTAACAATAGAGGTGAAAGACTAGCGAGTGAATGCAAATAGACGGTGCTCTTGGGAAATGCTCAATAGCTGAACATACTTCTGACTGAATGTACCTGTTTTAAGAAATAGGTCTCATGTCTCAAAGACCAATTCCTGGTCATGTTTTCTATCCTTCTAGAATTAAGTTGCATGAATATTTGTCCTGTCACCTTCACTTTCTATTATCAATTCATAGAATTCATAGAGGCCAGATCAACTCCTCCAAGATACTCCCTCCGTCCTAATTTATTTGTCTCTTTTGTACGTAATTTAAGGTGCATTGAACTCATAGATTTGAATTTCTATTCACAAAGCTTTAATAAAAGGAGCTCACATTTTGGAGTTGGTTTAGAGTTACATGCTCACAATCTGGTGATTCCAAATATTGTCCAGCTGTTAACTCTACGTTTCTCCCACAGTTCATGTCACAACCCTGCATTACAAGAGTGTAACATATACATTGCATCGTGAGTTGAAATCAAGAACAAATTATCAGTTGGTGCCTCATCTAAGTTTCAGCAATATTTTAACAATTAATACACAATTTAGTACTAGCACTCACCACTTTTATCTCAAGTCATTCCAACATGGGCATACTTCTGAGCAAGCACAGAGCATTTGAAATCACATACACGTCATTAAATGCAACACTACATAATTTCAGTGTCTTCAAGTTCTCCATTGTTGAGGTTAGATAATTGTGAAAAGTTAAACCTGGATCCAAAAACTATGTATGTACATTATTAAATTAAAACACAAGAGACATATTTTAATTTAAGAAAAGGAAAGAAATCTAATTTGTTAAACTTTTACCCAGAGGCTGATGATATTGCCCTTAAGAGTTTCAATGCTAGGCATATCACCAAGAAGCCTGCGTAGGTTGAAGCTTTTCTTTATATCGGTACAAGGGTTGTAATCCTGAGCATAATGCTTAAACACTGACACAAGCAATACACCGAAATTATTGCCAAAATAACAGCCCAAGGAACGGTCTGATGCGAGTGATAAATAACAGACAATGAGCCTGAGAGTACGAGTAGAGCAACTACCAAAGAAATCAAGAAAAACAACTCGGGCCCAAAAACAAATTCCAGCAATAACAAAACCCAGCCAAAACCCCAGACAGAAGTCACACCACGAGAAACTTTGCACGAACAACTCCCCTATTCTGCAGACTTCGCTCGAAGTTACAACAGCACCACCACTTGAAACTACAGCATCACGACTTCGAAGCGAAACTCCACACTGAAAACGAGCAAAACCTCTCCAGCATTCGAAAAAAATCAGACCCTCTACACGACCTGCAACAGCACTACAGAACCCATCTAAACCTTCAGACCTAAAAACCTGCAAAATAAAACCCCCACTCCAGACAGAATCCACACCTCGGGCACTCCCCATGTCCCAAAACCACCCAAAACTCTGATCTACTACAACCCAACATCGAAACCCCCAACCACAACACCAAAAACTCACTAGACCTACCCCTCGGACAAAGCTTTTAATTACATGAAAAGAGATGAAAAAAGGGAAAATATAGTATGTAGCCTGTGCTAACATATCAGCAAGCTAGAACACATAAACGGAGAAAACCATCAAATTCAGAATGGATGGCATGACAGATAGGTGCACCTCCACATGATACTCAAAAAGCTACTCACCCGTTAATGGTATGGATCTAGTATTGTAAACCTTATACGACAAATAACATCCAAAATAAGTTTAATAATAATGACACCACTATTGGTGGAATATTACCAAATATTGCACCTAAATTACAACTTAAGCAGTTCAGCAAAGCACATTTAAACCTAAGAAATAGTATAAAGGGAAAATAAAAAGCAAAAATTGTTTATAATTACGCCTAAAAGAATTTAGATACACAATTGGGCTAAATTTAAGATCTCACGACAGCCTATTATAACTTCCTTTTTATATGTAGACACATATTATTTGGAAGAGAGATAATAGAGCTAAATATATGATTTATGCTTTAAACAATCAATTTTAAATCGATCAGAGATTCAAGGAAAATATATAGTTACCTGGGAGGCTGCCATATCAGATGCCTAAGATCCTCCTTCATAGATTTCGTTACAGCTGCAGAGCCAAGTCGAGCACACAACCATTGGTCGCTACTTTCATATAAACGCATAGGATATTTCAATTTAGTTCTTTGCTTTTTCCTTTAATTTCGTCTGTTTTTACAATACAACACCACCAAATCTGAGGGATCTGATAGGAAGCCTGGAAAAATGTGAATGAATAAACTTAATGTGGCTGTTGAATTCAATAGCATGCCTTTATGCATAACGCATTGTGGTCACAATTAGCGGCCTGAATACTTAACTAAAAAGAGATGTTCATAGGCATCCTACATAAATCAGAAAATATCTAAAAACAGAGAAGAACAAAGACGTACAAAATTAAAGATAAATTAATTATGTCATGCATCTTATAATGAACAAACAAAGCTCGGAAGAAAGTGATTATATATTTAAGGTCCAAAGAGAGTATGAGAGCTCAACATAAACTTCCATAAGATGGATAATCCGCAAAAACCCAATTTATATGGAGCTCAATATAAACCTAAACCCCCACAGGATTAATATGTAAACTTAAAGATAAAATAAACACTGAAAGTAAGCATAATGATACCATGGCTATGGTACCTGGCCACTTCCTGAGAATTCCAAGGGCTGCCTGGCCCATTTCCTAAGAACTGCAAGGACCTGCATACCCTCAAAATATATGCATAAAAAATTGTACACGTATACACATACATTAATTCATTGAAAAGAATTTTAAAGTAATTATACATAAAATTTGCACGATAAAATCAATTGTGTTTGAAACGGAGGGCATTTCCATTAGTTTTTTTCCTTCAATATAAACCTAAACCCCCACAGGATTAATATGTAAACTTAAAGATAAAATAAACACTGAAAGTAAGTATAATGATACCATGGCTATGGTACCTGGCCACTTCCTGGGAATTCCAAGGGCTGCCTGCCCATTTCCTAAGAATTGCAACGGCCTGCATACCCTCAAAACAGATGCATCAAAAACTGTACAGGTATACACATACATTAATTCATTGAAAATAATTTTAAAGTAATTATACATAAATTTGCACGATTAAAATCAATTGTGTTTAAAACGGAGGGCATTTCCATTGTTTTTTTCCTTCGCTCTACAACTTGATTTGAATCTGATCGAGTTTGGGAGAGAGAAAGCAAAGAGTCCGAAACCAAACATATATCCTATATGAAAAATGGTTTTCATTTTCTTTTAATGCACTATATTGCTTTAAACTTTTCCGGCAGCCAAAAAATTCCTGTGCCAAGATAACTTAATTGTAAGTGGATCATCCAGGAACATGGAGCATCACTGATAGCAGGTTTAGTAAAGCTTTTTTCAATGTCAACTTGCCTCCTACAGAAGGTCTGCAATTATGTTTCATGTTGGTTTGTTCATATTCAATTGCTTATTACCTTGTCATCACGTAATTCAAACTGTGGTCCAAATGACCCTCTTTCTGATTTTGTATACACATGTGGGAAATAATGGAACATGAGATTAAAGGAATTTTGGAAACTTGCAGCTTGGATCAAGATATTTCATGACACAATCTTTAGTATATTAATATTTCTTCTTATTTATGCCTAAACTCTTAAAAATCTTTTATTTGTATTATCTCAAAATTTTATTAAATTTACATATTTGATTTGCGGCATACATGACTAAGAGGATCCATACTGTAGCTTCTAATCCTTTAATATTGGATCAAAGATAAATTTTTTCTTTGTTTAATATCAAGTTAACCTTATTCTATTAGTTCAAGAATGGCTTTTGTTTGAGGAGTCTGCGTAGAATGGCGTTGGTCTTATGGCTCGTGACAGCAATAAGAAGTTGCAGATTTTCCGACATCAGAGTATCATTGTCAGCAATCAAAATTTGTATATGAAACGAAATTAAATCCTTCATATGTATTTGCCAAATAATGCTCTTCTTATGTATACAGTGTTTAATAGCAAGGCCAAAGAAAAAAGCTCTAAACAGAAAACTACCAATTTAAGCGCAACTAAGCAAGCATTCCTGATAATTTGTAATGGAAGGAGCAGTAAACACAAAAATTGAGCAGAAGATACAAACCTAGAATTCTGAATCAATTTTTTGTCCTCTTCTTGCTTCTCCAGCCTACAACCCAGAATTTTTGATGCGAGTGATTAATAACAAATAATGAGCCTGAGAGTACGAGTAGAGCAACTACCATGGCCCCCATACTCGAAAGCATCAGTGAGCGCCGTCCGACTTTGTCTAGCAAAAATGTTGATATCAGAGCAAAAATAGTTTTGCAGATTCCAATACCTATGGTGGCGAGTAGCTTGTGGTCATCTCTCTTTATCCCAGCCTTCTCAAAAATTCGAGGACTGTACAAAACAACAGCATCAACACCTATGACCAAGTATTACAGCTAAAACCATTTAGAATCTGTCAAGCTCGAATAAGTGTGTCATATCTTTTGTAACCCCATAACTTGAGTTTGTCCAATAGATCCTTATTTAAAATCACTTTGCACTCCCATTTAAAATTTATGCATGCCTTCAAGGGAAATCCCCCTAATCATGAGCTCTGAAAATTAAGTAAAAAAACGAACCAAGATATGCATGAATATCTTTATATTAGTATAAATCAAAGCAAAAACAGCTCAGTTTGTGCTACCCTGTTTTGGTTTTTGTAAGGATTTTTTTTTGGGTGAAATGAGGTCGAGCCTCGTAAAATCTAATAGACTAAAAGAATATACAAAGAGTTTGAACTAGCCACAAAGAAGACTTGAAACAAAACTCCAAGAATTCTAAGGACTAGCTTGAGAAAGAGAAAAACACTAACTTAAAAATAAAGCTAGTCTAAGCAAATAGACCAGCAAATTAAACAAGCAAAAGGCAGCATTCCAAAAGAGACCATGACATTCCAAATTAAACACCAGGAGAAAATTGCCAACTCCCAGCCAATAGATGAAATCCACGCAGCACTACCTATGCCTCCCATCCAAGAAGAGAAAAACATGCACACTCCAAACACCAACCACACACCAATCACCAACACAAAAAACAGTCCATGAGCTCGACAAATCCAGGAAAATGCAGACAGAAAAAATCTCTATCTGCTCCCAAGGACCATGTAAATCAAACGCAGCACAGCAAAAACATAAACCTGCCATACTCCAGCAAATTCTCTACACGCAGCTCGAGACGTGAAGCACAAAAACCCAAGACCCCTGAACTGCTATAATCCAGAAATTGAACAAAGCAACAGCAGAACCCGAAGCAAAATCTTGCAGAAAAATGAAATCCCACAAAAAACATTGCACCAAATCCTCCCAGACTCGAGACAAAAATCTGCAGCAAATTGAAACCCCAGGATCGAACCACCCCCCGAAAACAGAAAGCAACCTGCAGACCCATCTGCATAGCTTCAACAGATAACACACACAAAACCAGAGAAACAGACCCTGATTCTGCAGACCCCACAGCAGCACTAAACAATACCTACGGCTTTCAAATTGCTCAGAAACCTCCGAAAACCGCAACTTAAAACTACAGCAGCTCAGCTCGAAGCGAGAAACCACAAAGAAATCAAGAAAAACAACTCGGGCCCAAAAACAGATTCAAAGAAAATATATAGTTACCTGGGAGGCTGCCATATCAGATGCCCAAAATCCTCCTTCATAGATTTCATTACAGCTGCAGAGACAAGTCAAGCACACAACCATTGGTCGCTACTTTCATATAAACGCCATATACAAAAACCAGAATCCAGAACTACTTTCATCATCATTGTACACAGTACATATACAAAAAACCAGAATCCCAGAATTACTTTCATTATCATTATGTCATGTAGCAGTCTTCTGGGTCTGGGCCCTTCATTTACACATTCTAATTTACATTTAATATTAATGTACTCTCTCACATGCAGCTGAGACCCGGTTTCCATATCTCCATCCTGATAAAAGGGAATACCATATTTTGTCCAAGTTCAGGGTCTTTTTTCATTCTAACACGATCCTTCCTGATCAAATGCAATAAGTCCACAATTTGTCAGAAATCGGGCCAAACACGTTTATATACTTCCTGCTTCTGAGCCCTGATCAAGATGAGCATGCATAAACCATGGGAAAGATGCTACATATCTTTCTTATCAAGATTAATATAGACCCCCTATAGATGTGGATAACTTCGAACTCATCGTCGGTGCCCTTCATCCTAATATACCTTGCTTTCATCTCCCTCCAAAAACTGTTAAATGTACCAGGGACGTTCTGAAATAAGATTATGATTCTCTTGCCAATATATTGTGAAAATCGAACTCGGGACCCATTTGTGTGCATAAAGACAGTGTCCAGATCCCAGAACATCTCCAGCTTTAATTTTTTTAACATTTCAAGCTCTAAATTGACAGCACTGCGAAAGCTGAACGGGTATGCTGGAGCACCATAACTCAACAATATATGAGTGCCCAACAGTTCGATGAATTTTCCATGAGGTCCAATAATCACCATCCTTGCCGGTACTGGCACTCCGAGCTCTTGGGGTTGTTGGAAAATCCTCTGCAACTTCTTACTACAATTTGTGTCGTTAAAAGGAAGTGCCAACCAAGGCATTGTCTTAATTTCATTCAAGAAAGAATCTTCAACCATGCGACCACATGTATCATCATGATGCTCGCACCAGCCGTGTGTGTATATAAGAACAATCTCAAACTCTTTCGAGTTTTCTGACAACTCTTGATAAAGCTTCTTAAGTGTCCCTGTGGTGTGTAATTCATCATGTTCATCTAGACATGGACAAAAATATAAGCCCACTGCCTTATGATCAAGACCATCGAGGGGTACCTGCCAAATTAAGTAGCATTTGTAAAGAAAGAAACCGATGTTAGTAAAAGTATGTATAGTTGAATGTACATATGAAAAAACTAGTAATACAAAACAGCATACTTGTCAAGGCATACAGAAGAACAAAGACAATAGCGAACTGCGTGGATGCCTAGGAGGTAAGGTGCCCTCCTAGTCGTCCATTAGGGGAATTAGGCGTTTTTCTATATATATAGGCGTATATATTAGATATTTATGTGCATACATTTTAATTGATTCTAACAATAATTACATTATTAATTTAAAGATTAGTCTATTTGATTGAAACAAATAGATTTTACTAACTTTTGTTTGTTTAATTTTGAGACTCTTGTTAGAAGTATGATGGTTCAATACTTGATTGTACAACTTTATAAATTTAACCACTTAAAGACGAAAATAGGCAAAATCAAATCATATATTAAAAAAAGCACACATTTACGTATAGCTGATTGCCTAAATCTCCTAATGTACGCCTAGGTGTCGCTCACCTAGACTCTGCCTAATTCGCCTAACCTAGTAGAATCAAGACGGTTGATTTCAGCCTAGACGACGACTAAGCAACGTCTTAATAACTATGCAAAACAGACAAATATCTTTATTTTTTGTTAAGAAAACAGACAAATTTGTCTGTTTTCTTAACAACAAAACAGACAAATTTCTAATATCGTTAAAATCAAAAAATGGTGATTTAGCATGCATACCTGGTCTCCATTGTTGTTGACGAGATAATCACGTTCAGGAGTGGCCAAGAGTTTTTGAATGGAAAGAGGCTGCTGCATAAGTAAATTATCTTCCGAATTGATGGATTGTATTCTTTCGTTGGTAAAAGGATAAGCAGCAGCTCCGTACCTGAGAAACAAAGGGTCGGCATCATATTGCAAAACAAAACCTGTTGGGTCAATGATTACAGAACAAGGCATTCTGTGATAATTGTTAAACAGGTTTTCAAGGCATTTCCTGCATTCTAAATCTGAAAACGGAATGGCAGGCCATGGCATTGTGGAAAACATTTTCATAAAAATTTGATGAGGATCGGGAGAAAAATGATCATTAATTGCAACAAGGACGATCTCGAAATCACCTTTGGGCTGTAACTTATGTATATCCACCAAGTGTTTTGACACTGTGCCCAAATCGTCGTAATAAGCTGCGAGTGTCATAAAATATAAAACAACAAACTTGCCTGACAGATCCTTGGCCTTAACCCGCTGTTGGTTGGATTTGATAAGAAAATTCCTTTTTTTGGTGAATAAAAGGGCCGACAAATCGACTGTATCACCAATTTTAATAATGTTGCAACTAGTATTGTGCACCTTGTCTGTTTTTGCTTTGCCCGGATTGTTCCTCTTATTCTTGGATAGGATTGTGTCCTGGTCACAATTCATCTTTCTTTTCTAACATATCGGATGGCCTTATACACATCATCATTATTTTTACTACTGGATGATGATGATGATTTGTTATGATGTTGTTCTCTAGTCGTATAGTTGAGCATCTTTTTGTTGCGCCTCTTGTTCCTATTAAGAGAAGTTAAATGGTTCCTCTTTCTCTTATTAGATGATGATGATGATGATTGGTTCCTCTTTCTCTTATTAGATGATGATGATGATGATTTAGTGTAAAGATTAGATATCTTCTCCTCTTCTCTTCTTGTTTAGACATATTGTTCATCTTCCTCTTCTTCTTCTTCACAACGGCACAACGGATTGAGGTCCCCAAATCACTCCACATCTTCCTCTTGTTGTTGATGGGTGATGATTTTGATTTATTCTTCCCTCCTCCTCGACAACATCATCATCATCATCATGTTTACACAAAATCCACTTTCCAGCAGGAGGATCCATCGATTGATTGAGTTTAATTTTGATATCTGAATTATTCTGGGTTTTACTTGTTGTGTGTCTTGCCACAAATCTTCCTTTGCTGTGTATATATATATAGGCTTCAGGTCGTTTATCTTCTACTGCCTGTATACTTCCTATTGGGCCGCCCAACCCTTTTTCGGGCTTTGTTTCCAAATATTTATTTATTTAGTTTTCAAAATACTATTTTTTAGTTTTAAAACTAAATAAAATAATATTTTTTTAAAACTAAATAAAATAATATTTTATTGTATTCATAAATAAAAATATGGTGTTGTTGAATAATAGTAGAATAATAAATTATATTTTATTTATGATCGTACTAAGACCAGTCCCCTCTATAATAATTTTTCTTCTTCTACTATTATTCAAACACCTATATATCATATCATATCACCTATATAATATATAATATTTTTGAAAACTAAATAAATAAATATTTGGAAACAAAGCCGGAAAAAGGGTTGGGGGCCCAATAGGAAGTATACAGGCAGAGTAGAAGATAAACGACCTGAAGCCTATATATATAACACAGCAAAGGAAGATTTGTGGCAAGACACACACAACAAGTAAAACCCAATAATTCAGATATCAAAATTAAACTCAATCAATCGATGGATCCTCCTGCTGGAAAGTGGATTTTTGTGTAAACATGATGATGATGATGATGTTGTCGAGGAGGAGGGGAAGAATAATAAATCAAAACTCACCCCTCAACAACAAGAGGAAGATGTGGAGTGATTTGGGGACCTCAATCCGTTGTGCCGTTGTGAAGAGAAGAAGAAGGGAAGATGAACAATATGTCTAAACAGAAGAAGAAGAGGAGAAGATATCTCTTTACATAAATCATCATCTCATCATCTAATAAGAGAAAGAGGAACCAATCATCATCATCATCATCTAATAAGAGAAAGAGGATACCATTTAACTTCTTTATAGGAACAAGAGGCGCAACAAAAAGATGCTCAACTATACGACTAGAGAACAACATCATCAAATCATCATCATCATCCAGTAGTAAAAATAATGATGATGTGTATAGGCCATCCGATATGTTAGAAAGACGAAAGATGAATTGTGACCAGGACACAATCCTATCCAAGAATAAGAGGAACAATCCGGGCAAAGCAAAAACAGACAAGGTGCACAATACTAGTTGCAACATTATTAAAATTGGTGATACAGTCGATTTGTCGGCCCTTTTATTCACCAAAAAAAGGAATTTTCTTATCAAATCCAACCAACAGCGGGTTAAGGCCAAGGATCTGTCAGGCAAGTTGTTGTTTTTATTTTATTGACACTCGCAGCTTATTACGACGATTTGGGCACAGTTGTCAAAACACTGGTGGATATACATAAAAGTTACAGCCCAAAGGTGATTCGAGATCGTCCTTGTTGCAATTAATGATCATTTTTCTCCGATCCTCATCAAATTTTTATGAAAATGTTTTCCACAATGCCATGGCTGCCATTCCGTTTTCAGATTTAGAATGCAGGAAATGCCTTGAAAACCTGTTTAACAATTATCACAGAATGCCTTGTTCTGTAATCATTGACCCAACAGGTTTTGTTTTGCAATATGATGTCGACCCTTTGTTTCTCAGGTACGGAGCTGCTGTATCCTTTTACCAACGAAAGAATACAATCCATCAATTCGGAAGATAATTTACTTATGCAGCAGCCTCTTTCCATTCAAAAATCTTGGCCACTCCTGAACGTGATTATCTCGTCAACAACAATGGAGACCAGGTATGCATGCTAAATCACCATTTTTTGATTTTAACGATATTAGAATTGTTGTTTTGTTGTTAAGAAAACAGACAAATTTGTCTGTTTTCTTACAAAAAATAAGATATTGTCTGTTTTGCATAGTTATTAAGACGTTGCTTAGTCGTCGTCTAGGCTGAAATCAACCGTCTTGATTCTACTAGGTTAGGCGAATTAGGCAGAGTCTAGGTGAGCGACACCTAGGCGTACATTAGGAGATTTAGGCAATCAGCTATACGTAAAGTGTGCTTTTTTTTAATATATGATTTGATTTGCCTATTTTCGTTTAAGTGGTTAAATTTATAAAGTTGTACAATCAAGTATTGAACCATCATACTTCTAACAGAGTCTCAAAATTAAAAAAACAAAAGTTAGTAAAATCTATTTGTTTCAATCAAATAGACTAATCTTTAAATTAATAATGTAATTATTGTTAGAATCAATTAAAATGTATGCACATAAATATCTAATATATACGCCTATATATATAGAAAAAACGCCTAATTCCCCTAATGGACGACTAGGAGGGCACCTTACCTCCTAGGCATCCACGCAGTTCGCTATTGTCTGTTCTTCTGTATGCCTTGACAAGTATGCTGTTTGTATTACTAGTTTTTTCATATGTACATTCAACTATACATACTTTTACTAACATCGGTTTCTTTCTTTACAAATGCTACTTAATTTGGCAGGTACCCCTCGATGGTCTTGATCATAAGGCAGTGGGCTTATATTTTGTCCATGTCTAGATGAACATGATGAATTACACACCACAGGGACACTTAAGAAGCTTTATCAAGAGTTGTCAGAAAACTCGAAAGAGTTTGAGATTGTTCTTATATACACACACGGCTGGTGCGAGCATCATGATGATACATGTGGTCGCTGGTTGAAGATTCTTTCTTGAATGAAATTAAGACAATGCCTTGGTTGGCACTTCCTTTTAACGACACAAATTGTAGTAAGAAGTTGCAGAGGATTTTCCAACAACCCAAGAGCTCGGAGTGCCAGTACCGGCAAGGATGGTGATTATTGGACCTCATGGAAAATTCATCGAAACTGTTGGGCACTCATATATTGTTGAGTTATGGTGCTCCAGCATACCCGTTCAGCTTTCGCAGTGCTGTCAATTTAGAGCTTGAAATGTTAAAAAAATTAAAGCTGGAGATGTTCTGGGATCTGGACACTGTTTATGCACACAAATGGGTCCCGAGTTCGATTTTCACAATATATTGGCAAGAGAATAATAATCTTATTTCAGAACGTCCCTGGTACATTTAACAGTTTTTGGAGGGAGATGAAAGCAAGGTATATTAGGATGAAGGGCACCGACGATGAGTTCGAAGTTATCCACATCTATAGGGGGGTCTTATTAATCGTGATAAGAAGATTGTAGCATCTTTCCCATGGTTTATGCATGCTCATCTTGATCAGGGCTCAGAAGCAAGGAAGTATATAAAGTTGTTGGCCCGATGTTCTGACAAATTGTGGACTTATTGCATTTGATCAGGAAGGATCGATTGTTAGAATGAAAAAAGACCCTGAACTTGGACAAAATATGGTATTTCCCTTTTATCAGGATGGAGATATGGAAAACGAGTCTCGCTGCATGTGAGAGAGTACATTAATATTAAATGTAAATTAGAATGTGTAAATGAAGGGCCAGACCCAGAAGATGCTACATGACATAATGATAATGAAAGTAATTCTGGATTCGGTTTTTGTATATGTACTGTGTACAATGAGATGAAAGTAAATTCTGGATCTGGTTTTTGTATATGCGTTTATATAAAGTAGCGACCAATGGTTGTGTGCTTGACTTGTCTCTGCAGCTGTAATGAAATCTATGAAGGAGGATTTTGGGCATCTGATATGGCAGCCTCCCAGGTAACTATATATTTTCTTTGAATTGTTTTTGGGCCCGAGTTGTTTTTCTTGATTTCTTTGTGGTTTCTCGCTTCGAGCTGAGCTGCTGTAGTTTTAAGTTGCGGTTTTCGGAGGTTTTGAGCAATTGAAAGCCGTAGGTATTGTTTAGTGCTGCTGTGGGGTCTGCAGAATCAGGGTCGTTTCTCTGGTTTTGTGTGTGTTATCTGTTGAAGCTATGCAGATGGGTCTGCAGGTTGCTTTCTGTTTTCGGGGGGTGGTTCGATCCTGGGGTTTCAATTTGCGCAGATTTTGTCTCGAGTCTGGGAGGATTGGTGCAATGTTTTTTGTGGGATTTCATTTTTCTGCAAGATTTGCTTCGGGTTTGCTGGTTGCTTTGTTCAATTTCTGGATTATAGCAGTTCAGGGGTCTTGGGTTTTTGTGCTTCACGTCTCGAGCTGCGTGTAGAGAATTGCTGGAGTATGGCAGGTTTATGTTTTGCTGTGCTGCGTTTGAACATGGTCCCTTGGGAGCAGATAGAGATTTTTCTGTCTGCATTTTCCTGGATTGTCGAGCTCATGGACTGTTTTTTGTTGGGTGATTGGTGTGTGGTTGGTGTTTGGAGTGTGCATGTTTTTTCTCTTCTGGATGGGAGGCATAGGTAGTGCTGCGTGGATTTCATCTATTGGCTGGGAGTGGCAATTTTCTCCTGGTGTTTAATTGGAATGTCATGGTCTCTTTTGGAATGCTGCCTTTTGCTGTTTAATTGCTGGTCTATTTGCTTAGACTAGCTTTATTTGTTAAGTTAGTGTTTTCTCTTTCTCAAGCTAGTCCTTAGAATTCTTGGAGTTTTGTTTCAAGTCTTCTTTGTGGCTAGTTCAAACTCTTTGTATATTCTTTTAGTCTATTAGATTTTACGAGGCTCGACCTCATTTACCCAAAAAAAAATCCTTTACAAAAAACAAAACAGGGTAGCACAAATGAGCTGTTTTGCTTTGATTTTATACTAATATAAAGATATTCATGCATATCTTGGTTCGTTTTTTACTTAATTTCAGGAGCTCATGATTAGGGGGATTTCCCTTGAAGGCATGCATAAATTTAAATGGGAGTGCAAAGTGATTTTAAATAAGGATTATTGGACAAACTCAAGTTATGGGGTTACAAAAGATATGACACACTTATTCGAGCTTGACAGATTCTAATGGTTTTAGCTGTAATACTTGGTCATAGGTGTTGATGCTGTTGTTTGTACAGTCCTCGAATTTTTGAGAAGGCTGGGATAAAGAGAGATGACCACAAGCTACTCGCCACCATAGGTATTGGAATCTGCAAAACTATTTTTGCTCTGATATCAACATTTTGCTAGACAAAGTCGGACGGCGCTCATGATGCTTCGAGTATGGGGGCCATGGTAGTTGCTCTACTCGTACTCTCAGGCTCATTATTTGTTATTAATCACTCGCATCAAAAAATTCTGGGTTGTAGGCTGGAGAAGCAGAAGAGGACAAAAAATTGATTCAGAATCTAGGTTTGTACTTCTGCTCAATTTTGTGTTTACTGCTCCTTCCATTACAAATTATCAGGAATGCTTGCTTAGTTGCGCTTAAATTGGTAGTTTTCTGTTTAGAGCTTTTTCTTTGGCCTTGCTATTAAACACTGTATACATAGAAGAGCATTATTTGGCAAATACATATGAAGGATTTAATTTCGTTTCATATACAAATTTGATTGCATGACAATGATACTCTGATGTCGGAAATCTGCAACTTCTTATTGCTGTCACGAGCCATAAGACCAACGCCATTCTACGCAGACTCCTCAAACAAAGCCATTCTTGAACTAATAGAAAGGGTTAACTGATATTAAACAAAGAAAAAATTATCTTTGATCCATATTAAAGGATTAAGAAGCTACAGTATGGATCCTCTTAGTCATGTATGCCGCAAATCAAATATGTAAATTTATAAAATTTGAGATAATACAAATAAAAGATTTTAAGAGTTAGGCATAAATAAGAAGAAATATTAAATATACTAAAGATTGTGTCATGAAATATCTTGATCCAAGCTGCAAGTTTCCAAATTCCTTTAATCTCATGTTCCATTATTTCCCACATGTGTATACAAAATCAGAAAGAGGGTCATTGGACCACAGTTGAATTACGTGATGACAAGGTAATAAGCAATTGATATGAACAAACCAACATGAAACATAATTGCAGACCTTCTGTAGGAGGCAAGTTGACATTGAAAAAGCTTTACTAAACCTGCTATCAGTGATGCTCCATGTTCCTGGATGATCCAACTTACAATTAAGTTATCTTGGCACAGGAATTTTTTGGCTGCCGGAAAAGTTTAAAGCAATATAGTGCATTAAAAGAAAATGAAAACCATTTCATATAGGATATATGTTGGTTCGGACTCTTTGCTTTTCTCTCCCAAAACTCGATCAGATTCAAATCAAGTTGTAGAGCGAAGGAAAAAAAACAATGGAAATGCCCTCCGTTTTAAACACAATTGATTTTATCGTGCAAATTTTATGTATAATTACTTTAAAATATTTTCAATGAATTAATGTATGTGTATACTGTACAGTTTTGATGCATCGTTTTGAGGGTATGCAGGCCGTTGCAATTCTTAGGAAATGGGCAGGCAGCCCTTGGAATTCCCAGGAAGTGGCCAGGTACCATAGCCATGGTATCATTATATTACTTTCAGTGTTTTTTATCTTTAAGTTTACATATTAATCTGTGGGGGTTAGGTTTATATTGAAGGAAAAAAACAATGGAAATGCCCTCCGTTTCAAACACAATTGATTTTATCGTGCAAATTTTATGTATAATTACTTGTTTAAAATTCTTTTCAATG
>NW_027421132.1:0-11592 GCF_009905375.1 Apium graveolens | reverse complement strand
ATCAAATTGGTGATAATAAAGAAGAAGAACTTATGCAGGTCAAAGCACAGTTAGCTGAAGTTCTGAGAAAAGCTGAAGATAATCTGATAAATGATTTTATTAAGAATCATTATGGATTCAGATTGATCCAGTGAAGCTGGTAAAGCTAGATGTTTTGTAAGTTGTAAATGATAGTCTTATTAAACTCTTATTGCATTTGAACTTAAATGTTTTTGACATCATCAAATCTATTAACTTGTATATTCTTGCATAATTTACAAGTTGGGGGAGATTGTTGGATATATTTGAGATGTCATGTCTAATATGTTTCATGTTTAGTTCTCAGATCTTAACTAACAGGAAATATCAGTTCTTACTGGAATCAGGACTTACTGGAAGTCAGGACTTACGGATATCAGGACTTAGATTATCAGAAGATAATACCAGAAGATGGATATCAGAACTTAAATACTGGAGGACTAACAGTTAAGGAAGGAAGCTGATTTATAGGAAAGAAGATCGAGACTAATACAGAAGAAGATATGCATGGAAAGAGTTAGAGGACTAGAAAAATTATATAAGATATCTAATTGATATATTTTAGGAGACAGAATTATATTCCATATCAATTAGAAGTTATCTTGTAACAGTGTGTCTATATAAACACAGACATAGGTTTACGCTATATGTGTTATGATCATTGAGAAGATCATACATTGTAACCTAGCAGCTCTCGTGATATTTGTTCATCACTGAGAGAGAACAGTTCCATTGTAACAGAGTTTATTATATCGAATAAATCTATATTCTGTTACTTATGTTCTAAATCGATTTGATTGTATAAAATACTGTATTCAACCCCCTTCTACAGTGTTATGTGACCTAACAAGTGTTGGATATAATTGAGATGTCATGTCTAATATGTTTCATGTATTAGTTCTCAGATCTTAACTAACAGGAAATATCAGTTCTTACTGGAATCAGGACTTACTGGAAGTCAGGACTTAAGGATATCAGGACTTATATTATTAGAAGATAATATCAGAAGATGGATATCAGAACTTAAGTACTGGAGGACTAAAAGTTAAGGAAGGAAGCTGATTTACAGGAAAGAAGATCGAGGACTAATACAGAAGAAGATATTCTTGGATAGAGTTAGAGGACTAGAAGAATTAATAAGATATCTGATTGATATATTTTAGGAGACAGAATTCTATTCTATATCAATTAGAAGTTATCTTGTAACTGTGTGTCTATATAAACACAAACATAGGTTTACACTAGATGTGTTACGATCATCGAGAAGATCATACATGTAACCTAGCAGCTCTCGTGATATTGTTTCATCCTGAGAGAACAGTTTCATTGTAACAGCGTTTATTATACGAATAAATCTGTGTTCTGTTACTTGTATTCTAAATCAATTTGATTGTATAAAACACTGTATTCAACCCTCTTCTATAGTGTTGTGTGACCTAACAAGTGGTATCAGAGCCTATCTGTTAACACACATCCAGTAAAGATCCAAAACAATCATGTCTGAAGAAGCAGAAAATCCAACCAAGCCCGCCAAAACTGAAGAACTTCCAAAGACTCAAACCCACAGTCGATATGAGACTATCTGGGTTCCCATGCTGAGACCTTCTGAGTATCCTATATGGAAAGTAAAGATGGCTATGTTTCTGGAAGCTACAGATCCAGAATACCTTGACAGAATTTATGAAGGACCACATAAGCCAACCAGGCTCTCTGTTGTAGTTGCAGATCAGCCAGCAAAGTCTGTACCAAAGGAAAAAATTGAGTATACAGCAGAAGATATCTCATCGATTGCCAAGGATGCAAAGGTAAGACATTTGTTGCATAGTGCCATTGATAATGTCATGTCAAACAGGGTAATTCAATGCAAGACTGCAAAGGAGATATGAGATGCTTTGGAAACAAGGTGTCAGGGAACTGATGCAATCAAGAAGAACAGGAGGACTATACTCACTCAAGAGTATGAGCACTTTGACTCAAAACCTGATGAGTCATTAACTGGTTTAAATGACAGATTTTTCAAACTCTTGAATGATATGTCATTGGTGGACAAGGAATATAATCTTGAAGATTCAAATCTTAAATTCCTGTTAGCTCTTCCTAAAATTTGGGATTTGAAGGCCACAACAATAAGAGACAAATATGCTCTTGGTGAAACTACTCTTGATGAAATTTATGGTATGCTCAAGACTCATGAACTTGAGATGGATCAAAGAAGCAAGAGACATGGGAGAAAGTCAAGGAAAATTGCTCTTAAAGCTGAGGAGGAATCCCCCAAAGTGACTGCCTCAAAGAAAGGGAAAGGAAAGGCTCTCATCATAAAGTCTGATTCAGATTCATCAAGTTCTGATGATGATGATGACTCAGAAACTGAAAGTTTACCTGAAATAGATGCTGATGAAGAGATGATGAAGCTGTGTGCTCTTATGGTGAAAGGTATCACAAAGATAGCATACAGGAAATTTAGAAGGGGAAAGAAGCTTTCCAGGAAAGGAGCAAGTTCTGATAAGAAAGGATTCAGAAAATCTGAAGGCAAAGGAGGAAAGTCTGACATAGGAGATTACTCGAACGTCAAATGCTACAACTGTGGCGAGAAAGGCCACATATCTCCTGATTCCAAGAAAGAAAAGAGTGACAAAGGCAAGGCTCTTGTCACAAAGAAGAAAAGCTGGACAGACACTTCAGATTCTGAAGATGAGGAGAACTATGCCTTGATGGCAAATGCTGATAGCAGTTCTGATGCTGTTGAGTTAAAGGTACCTCAAACAACTTATGCCTTTCATACTGACGATATTACTGAGTTGAGATTATATCTTAAAACCATGTTTATTAGTTACAAAGATCAAACTTTAAAATGTGAAAGATTAACTTCTAAAAATCTTGCTTATAAGAGAAGGAATGACTATTTAAAAAAAGAGATAGTCATGTTCCAACAAACTCAGAAAGATAGATAAGATGCTTTTTATGTTAGAGATGAAGTGCTAAAAATGAATCAATCTCTAAAACTGAGTTATAAAAGGAAAGAGAGATTATCAGGACTTGGACTGACTCTGGCAGAGCAACTCAGGATATACTAAGTAGTGGAAACTGGATAAGAGCTTAGGTTATGAAGATGAGAAAAGTGAAAAAGGAACTGAACAGATTAAGCCAACCATTATTAACCAGAATACTATGCAAAAGGTAAATCCTGTTAAGTTTGTTGCTAAATCTGTAAAGTCTGATTCTGAAAAGATGAAAGAAATTGAGGCAGAAGTGATAGCAGAGTCAACTTCTGACAAATTAGCACAGGATAAACCAACTGAAGTTAATATAGGCTTAATGACTAAGAAGCAGCTTAAGCATAAGCTGAAAGAAATTACCAGTATAAACAAGGTAAAGAAAGCTAGGAAAAATAGGAATGGAAAGGAAGGTGTGAATAAAAGCAACAATTATATGCCGGTTCCTAATGCTCCTAGAGAGAAATGCTATAACTGTGGAAACTCTAACCATCTGGCTTCTTTTTGCAGGAAGAATAAGAATATAAACTCCTTACCTTTTGAAGTCAGGAGTTAAAAGTCAGTCTGTTAGGTTTAAGCCACAAAATCCTTGTTTTCATTGTGGTAGTATATGGCATTCCATTTATACTTGTAAGGAATATCATAGTTTGTACTATGATTATTATCGGATAAAACCTTATTTGAAGAAAGTTCCTTTAATTCCTTCTAGTGTAAAGAATGATGCAAAGTCTGATACTGTTAATACTGATAAGAAAAATGTTAGCATAAACTCTGATGTTAAATCCGTTGCAAATGTTAACAAACTTAAGAAGGCCAAAGGCTCCAAGCAAGTCTGGGTCCTTAAAACTAACCATTAGTGGTCTTTGTGATTGCAGGGCAACAGGAAGAACATCCTAGTTCTGGACAGTGGATGTTCAGGACATATGACTGGAAATAAAGCCCTGTTATCAGACTTTGTGGAGAAAGCTGGCCCAGGTGTTTCTTATGGAGATTGCAACATTGGGAAAAACTCTGGGATATGGCAAGATTAATCTTGAGAATGTCATCATTAAAATAGTAGCTCTAGTCTCAGGATTTAAACACAATCTGTTGAGTATAAGTCAAATCTGTGACAGAGGTTATCATGTGGATTCTTTGAAGAACACTGTGAAGTTATAAGTAATTCTACAGGCAAAGTGGTTCTGAAAGGATACAGGGCATGGTAACATTTATGAAGCCAGACTTTCAACAAATATTGATGGTTCTGCAATCTATCTGTTGAGTAGACATTGATTGAAGGAAAGCTGTGGAATTGGCACAAAAGACTCTCTTATTTAAACTCAACACCACATAAATGAGCTCGTGAGAAAAGATATAGTGAGAGGACTTCCAAAATCAGTATTGCTCCTGATGGCCTTTGTGATTCATGTCAAAAGGCAAAACAAAGAAAATCTTCTTTCAAGAGCAAACTGAATCATCAATTCTTGAGCCTTATCACTTATGTATGTTGATCTATTTGGTCCATTTAATATCATGTCTATTGCAAAGAAAAAATATGATATGTTTATAATGGATGAGATCACAAGATACACTTGGGTGTACTTCTTGCACAAGAAGAATGAAACTGCATCTACTCTAACTAATCATGTCAGACAGCTGGATAAGATGGTCAAAGATTTTGTTAAAATCTTAAGGATTGATAATGGCACTGAGTTCAAGAATTCAATCATGGAAGAGTTCTGCAAAGAGCATGGAATCAAACAGGAATTTTCTGCACCTAGAACTTCACAGAAAATGGAGTTGTAGAAAGAAAGAACAGGACTCTCATTGAAGCTGTATGAAAAATGTTTGATGAAGCAAAGCTACCAACCTATTTATGGGCTGAAGCTGTGCAGACTGCTTGTTTTACACAAAATGCTACACTCATCAACAACCATGGAAAAACACCATATGGAATGGTGAAGAAAAAGAAGCCAAATCTGAAATACTTTCATGTATTTGGTTGCAAGTGTTTTGTTCTTAAGACTCATCCTGAGCAGCTGTCAAAATTTGATCTAAAAGCTGATGAAGGAATTTTTGTTGGATATCCACTTTCCACAAAACCTTCAGACTCTACAATTTAAGAACAAGGGTTGTCATGGAATATATCAATGTCTCTTTGATGATAAGAAGATTACTGGACTTAAAGATTTCAATGATCATGATCAGCTGATATTTGAGAATGAAGATTTAAATTCTGATTCTAGAAATTCTGATGACTTAAATCCTGATCCTGTAAGTTTTGATGGATTAAGTTCTGATGTCATTGAAACTGTGGTACCAACTCCAAAGGAAAATGCACATGTCCAGGGGGAGCAAGCTGAAGATTCTACCACATCTCAAGACTCTCGAGAAGCATTAGAACCTGTCACTGGCTCTTCAAGTTCTGATTCATCTAGTTCTGATGAGCCAAATTTTGATAATTTCAAAAGCTCTGATTCTTCAACTCCTGAAAAATCAAACTCAAATTCTGAAGTCTCGGAGAGCATAACTACAAGGGGAGCATCAGAAAATGCTGATGGAGAAGCATGGATCATGGGGGAGGATCCAGTTCTAGAGATCAACTTCCATCTGTAAGGAAGTGGACTAACGCACACACACACACCTGATTTAATCATTGGAGATCCTGAAGCAGGTGTCAGAACTAGAACTGCAACTTCAAATGAATGTCTTTATCATTCTTTTCTATCTCAGACCGAACCAAAGAAAGTGGAAGCTGCCAATTTCTTGGAGGCATATTGGTTTCTTGGTTTAGCAAGAAATAAAAGTCAATTTCCACATCAACTGCAGAAGCAGAATATATTGATGTAGGAAGCTGTTGTGCGCGGATTCTATGGATGAAGAATCAGTTACTGGATTATGGTTAGAATTTTCTAAAATCCCTATTTACTGTGATAATCAAAGTGTTATTGCTATGACAGGTAATCCAGTTCAACACTCAATGACAAAGCACATCAGCATTAGGTACCAGTTCATAAGGGAACATGTGGATGAAGGTACAGTGGAATTGCATTTTGTTCCAACAGATCAACAGCTAGCAGATATCTTCACAAAACCACTATGTGAAGCTACTTTTATAAGATTAGTAAATGAACTTGGAATGGTTTCAGGTTCTTTCTCTAAATCTGCTTAGTTTTTGTTCTCATGCATCATACTTTATGATCAGTGTTTACAGATTATATTATCTCTATGTAATATATGCTTATTAGAAAATTCATTAAATTTTGATTGTTATCTGATGTGGATCTACATACTCTGATAAGTGTTTTGAATATTCTGTGACTATTCAATCCAATGAGGATAACTGTGCTAGATGTTGACCTAATAGTCTTTAACATAGTAGAAATCCCATGTTTGAATTAGTTGTTTATGTGGAAACTCATTAACACAAGCAAATTTTAATGTTGAGCTTAGTAAAGTTTACTTTGTGTATCTTATTACTAAGTCAAACACTAGATTCTTGTTTCTTATCTGTCAAATTCTGATGTCAGTAAATCTTAAGAATGAACTAAGTGCTGATAAATCTCACTTATCAAAAGAAAAGAAAAGAAAAGAAAAATAAATGTCAGGTACTCCTTTGAGATCTAGAGTAAAAATGTGGAAGGGAAGACCCAAGTGCATTGCTGGTATTAAGTAAATATGCATTATAAAAGCAAAATATTTTCTTGGTGACTTTTCACACTCTATGATTACTGGAGAAATATTCTGACAACTGCATAAATTCTGATAAGCAGTCGTGACTCAGTTACACTGAGAAGCCACTGTAAAAAGGAATTTCAAAAGATGCATAAAATAAGCACAAAACAGTTGAGGTGGACTCTAGCATAAATTTGTTCTATAGTAGACTTCATGATGATGACAGATTTTAAGCATTTTTCTGAGTTATGCCTTATTTCTAAGATGTACTGAAGTATATCAGACTTTAATATTTATCTGATATTTTGCTAAATGCACACACTTTCACTCCATATGAATGATGAAAATTATTGTGGTGATTAAGTTATTTTTAACAAACAGTTAAGTGTCATTTGCATAAATTCTGAGGACAAGTTCTGATGGAAGTTCTGATAATTTAATTCTGAAGAAAACAAGTCAGTATTTGTATGAAGAATTACAGAACAAGATATTCACTTTTTGAGTATAGAAGCCAAATTCAGATGACTGTTAAAATCTCATATAAGTTAAGTTCTGATATTAAATCCTGATGAAACCCTTGATACTTACGTGGCATTATTCTTTACTTGACTTATCTGTGGTTAAAACTGAAATGGTCATATTTAAATCAGAATATATTTGGGTAAAATAAAAATAGTCATAATCATTATGGATTAGTGGTTTAAGTGGATGTTCTGAACAACTGCATGTGCACGATAATTATTGCATATTTTACGTGCCCATTAATTCCTGCTTTACTTGTTTCCTAACTGTTCACACGTTGCCAAGTGTAAAGTGTATCCCATGCTTCAAGAATATAACTGTTGAGTAGAGAGAGTATATATATAAGAGATAAAAGATTGTCTAATATTTTACTTACTTTTCTATTCTTACTCTCTTTATTTTCTCTCTCTCTCTCTCATATTCTCAGAAGCATTTTATTACAGGACTTTTCTCAAACACTTTGCAAGCACTCTCTTTCTCACTTAATTTTTTAAAGAGATGGCACCAAGAGAAGTTATTTTCAATGGAGCTAAGTTTGTTCCTAACAACTACTCCGCCATTCTTAGCAAGGCTGAAGCTTATCTGAACTTCACTTTATTCGGGATTTTCTTGCTAATTTTGGATATTGGGGTATGCTCTGACCCAACCTGATGCAGTCTCTGGAGCTCAAGTGCTGGAGATTTGGAGAAGTGGAGTATATGATGATGGTGGTGCTCAAGGGTCCCAAAGCATAATCTTTACAACAGGGGAGGATGAGCATGTCATAACTTTGGCTACAGTACGCCAAGCACTACAGTTGCCTGAGAACAGAGTATATACCAGTGTGAAGAACCTTTTCTTCAAAATCTGATGGCCATTATGGGGTATGAAAAGACTTTGGCAAAGCTGGGTCAGTTGAAGAGAAATAACATTAGGAGGGAATGGAGTTTCTTCCCCGACTGCATCACAAAAGCCTTCGCCAACAAATGTTCAAATTTTGATGATATTCCCATTCTGAGTCCAACAAATCGGGTATGCTCCTTATAAATCAAACTGATTTTGATTATGCATAGTGTTGTTTTAGGTTTTTACTGGGGAAAGGATGACAGAAGATAGAAATACTGTCTATTTTGCTAGATTATGTCAGCTTATTTATAGCATTTGTTGTGATAATAAGCCCCAATTAGGTCAATGAATTACTTCCATCATTTAACTAGCCAAAAGAGCTTTAATGACTTATTATCTACTGATAATAAGAAGGTTGTGTTGAGACCCCTCCAAATACCTTTATTTGTCAAACAAGCTTTAATAACCTATGATCCAGTTAAATACACATCACTATATCCCGATGTTCACCATTTGACCTCAACCATCAGCACCTACTACCTCTACACAATCAACAGACCTTCATCTTCCAAACCTTCTAAGAGGATAAAGTCTGTTCCTCAACCTCCACAAAAGAGGAGGAAGATGAGTCTAAGAGTGAAGAGGAAATAATTGAAGCACAGGTTCACGCATCTGAATCTTTGATAGTTGAAGCTGGGAATGTTACTTCTCGGAAAAAGAAAGCAGCTCAAAGTTCTGATACTTTGAAAAGGAAATCTGTAAATTCTGATGTTGCTGAATAGCCAACTCCTTCTTTGGCAAGGAGATTGAAGAAAATGAGGGCAGAGAGGTACAAGCCCAAACCTATAATTGAGGATTTAACTGAAGCTGGAGAAGGGGATCAGGAATCTCTGATCTCATCAGAACCTGTGGTAATTGAAGCTCTGCCACTCCCTACTCAACCTCAGGATACTGTGTCAACACTTCCTATCTCTCCTGTTAAAGCTACAGATGATGCTAAAGAACAAATTGAAAATTCTGAAATAGATATTCACAATTTGAATATACCAAGTGTTCTTTATCTCGAAGCTCCATCTAAAGAAGCTCAGAAATCTCAAACTCAATTTCCAATTTTACATGCTGAGATGTCAACTACATCAACCACACTAGCTCTGGAGATAATTCTGATGATTCAGAATTTAAATGAAGCTGTTTCTGAATCTCCAGTTGCTTCACACACTATTGTGCTATCAAACAGAATGAGTTCTTCCTCACGTTCTGATGACAGTGTTTCTGCTTGAGAACTCCAGTCCTATTCTGGGCAAGGACGAATTGGTGAAGAAATTTGTTGAAAAAGAAGCACCTATTCTTTGGGAGGATACTCAGAGGTGTGGAGTGGATCAAAAAGTGGGAATGAATCAGATTTTATTCCAAGTTCTAAAGTTTTGATAGAGGATATGCAAAAGCTGATTGAGTTGCTCACAAATGCTGATTTCAAGACACAACTCAAGATCACAGCTCTATCTACCAAACATCTTCAAGGTCTACATACTTCTACTCATGAAAAGGTTGATTCACTCAAAGAAACATGCTGATAAGCTAGATCTTCAGATCAAGCTTGAAAAAAAACAAGTATATCAGACCTATTTCTGAAAAATTGAAGCCATTGAGAAAACTCAAGAGAAGCAACAGCCCCAAATTGTTGAGGTCCGGCTAATCAAGCTTCTCAGAAAGCTCAATTGGATGAAATCCAATCTTCAGTTGAACTCTTCTTTCTCTCTTACTTCCTGATGATGCCAAAAAAGGGGAGATGGTAGTTAAGTCCAAATGCTCACCTACTCAAGAACTGAAGAAAAAGGATGATAAAGGTGATGACCAGGGAAACTCTGAAAAGAGGAGAGGTCAAAGGAAAGTTCAAGGAAAATCTTATATTCAGAACAAGTCAAGTTCTGATGCTGTGAATGCTCAAAGACTGAATTTAAGTGGTGATAAGCAAAGTCTGATGTCAAGTTCTGATATTCTGATTCAGTCAGGATCTAAAGACTCTCAGAGGTTTTTGCAAACTCTGAAGTTAAAGGGGAAGCAGACTACTGTTTATTACAAAGATCCTAAAATCCAAACACTTGATGAGGAGATAGCAAGAAGATTATTTTTGAAACACAATCCAGGAATGGATTTAGAAACTCTCAAGGAGGAAGAAGCTAGATTTGCTGCTGAGAAGACAAATCTTAAGTCTAAAGCTTCTCATGCAAAGAAACCTCCAAGGCCTAAGGAAAAGGCATTGTGATCAAGGAAAAGTCAAATTCTGAAACTTCAAAGTTCAAGACTAGATCACAGACTGAGAGTAATCCCAAAGACAAAGTGAAAGGAAAAGTTGATGAACCAACCAAGCCACTGGACTTAAAAATTTCTCAAGTTCTGATGAAACCAGTGTGTAAAATGGTTCAAGTAACTGATGATAATCTTGTTGAAGATGAAACTGTTCAAATTCTGAAAAGAAGAAAAGATAAATGAAGATTATAAAAGAATCTCTGACACTGCTCAATTTGTTGTCAGAATGAAGGACGGCAAGGTACAGAAGAAATAACAAATTCTGATGAAGCTATCAAGATATCAATGCTGACACTACTCAAGTTGTTCAGAATGAAGGATACTAAGGTACAGAAAAAATAGCAAATTATGATCAAGCTATCAAGATATCAACTGCTGACAAGTCTCAAGTTGATTTGAATAAAATAACAATTGCTGATAAGAAGAAGCTGTTATGGAAGAAAGCTACTCTAGTTAAACCAAAATCCAATCTCATGATTAATCAACTCGCTACATTTGGGTTGAGAGCCAAGCAACCTAGAGATAGAGCTAGATTAGGTTCCGATGAAGAGAAGATTCAAACAAGAGTAGAGGGTTACTCTATGAGATCATTTCATATTGACAGACAAACCATATGAACAAATCAAACAAAGGCACCTTGACAGGTGTTGTCTACTCAAATGTGATAGATGATTATGACAAAGAGAATCTAAAAGAGAAATTGATCTTATTTCTCAATGATGGAAGGACTTATAGACTAGTGATAATGATGTACTATGGAAGTCTACCAGAGAACTCAATATATTCATTATCTGCTGGAAGCAAAATCTGATGTTACAAGAAGATGGTCAGAATACATTTTGAAAGTTATAAGAGATCTACTTAGAATCTCTGGTAAAAAGATTTCTCATTACAGTCCAATGAATACTGAAGATGATGAAAGAGAAATTCCTATGCTGAAGAATTCTGATAAGGTAGAAGTTATTCTGAAAGGAAAATGCTTATGTTATTATGAAAACTCTTCACATACTAAGGTTATCAGACTTGCTGATGGACTTGAAAGAACTCCATTCAAGCTCTAGAACAGCCATTTATCACATTGGTGATAATAAAGAAGAAGAATGATGCAGGTCAAAGCACAGTTAGCTGAAGTTCTGAGGAAAGCATGAAGATAATCTGTTAAATGATTTTATAAGAATCATATGGATTCAGATTGATCGAGGTGAAGCTGGTAAAGCTGGATATTTTGTAAGTGTAAATGATAGTTCTATTTAAACTCTTATTGCATTTG
>NW_027421131.1:0-22903 GCF_009905375.1 Apium graveolens | reverse complement strand
ATTGTGGAGACAGTTGTGCTTACCTCATTTACCTAAGGTCCCTCATGATTGGTGTAATAGAGGGTACCTCTTTGTGGTGATTTTCCCTGTTGAGGTCACCAATGACTCTTTTCTTGAACCCAAAATTCAATTTGTTGGTTGGGTTCTCAATAGCAATGTCCTCCATAAGATGGTTAGCAAACATCATGAAAAATCTAGCATAATACACACTCTTACCCCTCTTATTGAGTTCAACTGACTTATACCCTAACTTAAACAAGACTAAATCACTGAAATTGAAATACTTATCAGTAATTAGCATATAAAGCATGTTAAGCATAGAGATGTTAACAGAATCAAAATTACTAATTTTACCAGAAAAAGCTTTAGTTACCACATCACACACATAACTCCATTCCTTTCTAAGGCCCAACCTCCTAATCTCACTTAACTTAGAAGTAGGAAGTGCATAGCCCATAGAGTTTAGCATGTTACTATATCAGTGTCTGTGTGGTAACAGTAACAATATTATCTGGAATTTTAAAGCAAGCTTTAACAATGTCACTATTAACAACAAAGTGCTTACCTTTGAGACTGAAAGTCAGGGTCTTGTTAGTTGAGTTGTACACTGCAGTTGTCCATATCTCTTCACAACTTCAAAGTATATAGTACGTGATTCTAGCATGGCATAATTGAGTTTGCAGCTCTTCACAAAATCCATCATCTTGTAAATTCTCCAGACTGAGGAATCTCCTTATTCACCAGTGCTGCCAAGTTGTTCTTCTCATAGATATATCCAGATGAGACATATTTTTGACTACAGGTGCCATTGTTAGAGAATGATTGTTAGAGAATGATGAATTGCCAGAGATAGTTTTTCTTTGGAGAGGAAAGGGAGTTCGAGCAATTGAAATTTGAGAGTGATAAAAGAAAATAAATGAAAATGAAAATGAATTTTTCTTTTATACTCTCTTAAAAATAAACTGACAAATGTAATAAAGAACCAATCAAAATAGCCCAAAATAGCCTTTTAAATTAAAATAAACTGTCAAAATTCTATCAAATCATCGCTTGTAATATACTTATAGTTTGTAAGTAAACTCGATGGATGATGTTTTAGAAAATTAACGGCTATGATTTGGACAACTCGACGGATGGGAGTTAACCAATTTATCCGTCGGGTAATAAAGTATTCCAGAAAGGTAATTGGTTTTTATTTTGATATTCTATTCTGACGGATGATCAGACTCGATGGATAATGATCATCTGTCGGGATGGAAATTTTGACTTAGCCAAAATTTCATCCCAAGCAGAAAAATCAATTAGATTTCTGGCTGCATTTTATCTTGCAAAAATATCTGAAATAATTCAGAATAATTAAGCATACCTAACTCACTTACAATCTTGAAAAGGTGGATTCATCAAGTTGCTTGGTAAATATGTCTGCAAGCTGCTTTTCACTTGGAACAAAATGAAGTTCCACAGTACCATTCATTACATGTTCCCTAATGAAGTGGTACTTAATGTCAATGTGCTTTGTCCTTGAATTGTGTACTGGATTCTCAGTTATGGCAATTGCACTTGTGCTATCACAGAAAATAGGAATCCTTTCCACTTTCAGACCATAGTCTAGCAATTAGTTTCCATCCACAAAATTTGTGCACAGCAACTTCCAGCAACAATATATTCAGCTTCTGTTGTAGAAGTAGAAACTGAATTTTGCTTTTTAATGAACTAGGATACTAGCTTGTCCCCTAGAAATTGACAGGTTCCCGTTGTACTTTTCTATCAATTCTACATCCTGCATAGTCCGCATCTGAATTACCAGTTAAATCAAAACCAGAATCTCTAGGATACCAAATGCCAAGTTTTGTGTACCTTTGAGATATCTGAAAATTCTCTTAATAGCTATTAAGTGAGATTCTCTAGGATCAGCCTGAAATCTAGCACAGAGACCTGTAGCAAACATTTTATCTGGCCTACTGGCTGTTAAGTATAGAAGTGAGCCAACCATGCCTCTATAACTTGAAATATCCACAGACTTTCAGTAGTGTTTAATTCAAGTTTAGTTGCAGTGACCATGGGAGTTTTTGCAGATGTGCAATCCATTAGTTTAAACTTCTTTAATAGAACGTAAATGTATTTGGTTTGACTAATGAATATTCCATCACTAACTTGCTTAACTTGTAAACCAAGAAAGTAAGTTAGTTCTCCCATCATGCTCATAATACTCATCTACATAAATTTGAACAAGTATGTTAGAGCCATTTACATTTTTAAAGAATAAATTTTTGTCTACAGTACCTCTAGTGAAGTGATTCTCTAAAAGAAACTTTGACTAAGTGTCATACCAGGCTCTAGGTGCTTGCTTCAATCCATAGAGTGCTTTCAGAAGATAATATACATAATCAATAAAATTTGGATCTTCAAAACCAGGAGGATGACTGACATAGACTTCCTCCTCCAAATCTTCATTTAGAAAGGCACTTTTGACATCCATTTGATAGACTTTGAAATTGGCCTGAGCTGCATAGGCTAGGAAAATTCTAATGGGCTTCTAGTCTTGCAACAGGAGCAAAGGTCTCATCAAAATCAATTCCTTCTTGTTGACAATAGCCCTTGACAACCAATCTATCTTTGTTCCTTATAACTATGCCATTTTCATCCATCTTGTTTCTGAATATCGACTTGGTGTCAATTGAGTTTTTTCCTTTAGGCTTGGGTACCAGCTTCCAAACATTGTTCCTTTTAATTGGTTTAACTCTTCCTGCATAGCTAAAATTCCAATCAGGATCCAACTGAGCTTCTTCTACCTTCTTTGGTTCTTCCTTTGATAGGAGCTGCTATACAAACATTCTTCTTGAGTTGCTTTCCTTGTTGAACTCTAGATGATGCATCACCAATAATTAGTTCATAGGGGTGATCTCTTGTCCATTTTCTCTGTTGAGGTAGATTTGCTCTAGATGAAGAGGCCTCATTGTTTCTTGATGTATCACTGAGTTTTGATTATGAGAAACTCCCCCTGAGTTTGTGAATCTTTGATTTGAGAAAGGGGAACTTTCTGTAGGTGATCTATTCTGACTTTCAGCTTCTCTTAATGTTCCGACGGATGATTCACTTTGGGTCCCGACGGATGAAGCTGATTGTCTCCCGACGGATGAAGCATCATTTTGTAACTCGACGGATGTTAAGTTATGAGCTTCATTAGTTGTGGATTTTTCTACATTATCCTTAGTAAATGTTTCTTGATCACTCCCATCATGACTGTCATCACTAACCATCTCCACATTATCAAACTTGAGGCTCTCATGGAATTCTCCATCTTATAGTCCTTCAATCTTTCTGTCATCAAACACAACATGTATTGATTCCACAACAATGTTGGTTCTTAGATTGTAGACTATATATGCTTTTCCCATAGCATATCCAACAAAAATTCCTTCATCAGCTTTAACATCAAACTTCCCATGTTGATCAGTCTGATTCTTCAAGATATAACATTTGCAGCCAAAGACATGAAGAAAATTTAGAGTTGGTTTCCTGTTCTTGAACAATTGGTAGGGAGTCATGCACTTTGCTTGATTAACCAAAGACATATTTGAGTGTAGCAGGCAGTGTTCACAGCTTTAGCCCAAAAATATGTTGGTAACTTTGATTCTTCAAGCATTGTCCTTGCAGCTTCAATAAGGGATCTGTTTTTTCTTTCCACTACTCCATTTTGTTATGGAGTTCTTGCTGCAGAAAACTCATGCATAACCCCATTTACTTCACAAAATGATCTCATCACAGAATTCTTGAACTCAGTTCCATTGTCACTCCTGATTCTTCTTACTTTAAAATCAGGATGATTGTTGACTTGCCTTATATGATTGATAATGATTTCACTATCTTCATCTTTAGAATTTAGGAAATATGTCCAAGAGAACTTTGAGAAATCATCCACAATACCTAGGAAAAATCTTTTCCTTGAGATGGACAACAAATTGACTGGTCCAAACAAATCCATGTGTAGTAGTTGCAAAGGTTCTTCAATTGTTGAATCAAGCTTCTTATTGAATGATGCTTTAATTTGCTTTCCCTTCTGGCAAGCATCACACAGTCCATCTTTTGTAAACTCCAATTGAGGGATACCTTTAACCAGTTCTTTCTTGACAAGCTCATTCATGGTCTTGAAGTTTAGATGGGACAACTTCTTGTGACATAGCCAACTTTCATCTCGACTTGCTTTACTGAGAAGACAAGTGATAGATTCTGCATTTGATGAGTTGAATTCAGCTAAATACACATTTCCTTTTCACACTCCAGTGAGAACCACTTTGTTGCTTCTTTTGTTTGTCACAACACAGGCTACTGAATCGAATATTACAGTGTTGCCCTTATCACAAAGTTGGATGAAACTCAACAGGTTATGCTTGAGACCATCCACTAGGACAACCTCTTCAATGATGACATTGTCTTTTGAAATCAAGCCATATCCCATAGTAAAACCCTTGCTGTCATCCCAAAAGTAATACTTGGTCCAGCTCTTTCCTTGAATCCAGTGTGCAGGGTAGAATCTCCAGTCATGTGCCTTGAGCACCCACTATCCAGATACCACAGATTCTTTATGTTTCCCTGCACACATAAAAATCAAATCAAGTTGATTTTGGTACCTAAGTTTCATTGGGTCCTTCCTTGTTAGCTTTCCTCTTTGGTTTCTGTAATAACCCCAAAATTTTCAACTTTTTGTAACCCTTGTGAATAGTGTTTTAGCTGAATGAGAAAACTTTTCACGCCACACTATGTAGGGGTTCTGTTATGGATATTCTGGGATATTATTAGTACTCTATGAAGTATATAAGTGTATGTAAAGATCGTCAGAATCCAATTCCGAACACTTTGGTTTTTCCCGGAAATCCACAAGATACGGAGAGAATTGAGTATAAGGTAACAGGATAAAAAGGATTTAAATTAAAGGATTATAATAGAGGATCATAAAAAGGAATATAATGTATTGAGAAAGGTTAAGGGAACCTAAGTAATAAGATCCCGGGTATGATCCTTCGAACGATAAACGAGAATGAAAGTTAAGCGAACCGTATAACAGATCAGCGGTCATTAGGCAAACGATTAGGAAGTTAATCAAAGGGATTAGTGGGAATGATGTCATCCAACCAATAGAAAGAGGACAAGGAAGGGAGGATGACATCATGAGGATGACATAAGCATGACATGGGAAGGAAGGAGGTGTGGTAGCTTTGTAACCACACAATTTCAAGGGCAAGAAGGTAATTGACTAAATCAAATACAAAACAAGTCAACCAAGCCAAGTAAAAATCATTCTCATCAAAAATCAAAAAGCAACCAAGGCATTAGTTCTTCATTGCTCTCGGCTTTCTTACTTTTTAAAGGCAAGATTTTTCAAATCCAAGATCCAAGCTTCCTAAATTGGTAAGATAATTCCCTAATCATCTTCATGCTTAGTTAGGACTATATCATGAGTTTTAAGCCATTAATTCTTTCTCAATCTTCTTCATTTAATCAAAGAAGAAGACAATGAATAGTGTTTTCAAGTTTTTAACTTGAACTTTTACTTGTTTTTCTTGAAGATCCAAGCATTCTTAAGACTTCTCCAAGCTTCTTAAGGCTTCCTAGCTCCACCCACCACTTCAAGGAAGGTATACCATCTCCAAACCCTAGATTCCTATATATTATAAGATGATTTTGATTAGTGGGTTGATATTGTAGCTTGTTGTTATGATTTAGAGTTTGGGATTTGGAATGGTAGTGAAATGGAATGGTAATTGTTGTGGTTTTGATTTAAAGGAACTTAAGTATGATTAAAGTTAAGTTTAGGCATAAGTATGAATGATTAAATTGAATTGGTTGGGGTTGTTATGATGTGATAAGGATGGATGTTGGTTGTATGTTGGATTTGAGGTTGGTTTGTGGTTGGTTTTGTATGGTTTAAAATTTGGAAATCGCGTAAACATAGCCGTCGTAACGTCCGATTTTCTTTGGACTGTTTTTGTGCATAGCATTAGGACCCGAGAACCCCCTGCTAGATTATGACCACTGCCATGTTTAGATAGCTCATGTTACGAGCTTCGTTTTGATATGTAGTTCGTTCGATTCCGATGCACGGTTTAGGAGAAACGACCGTTTCAAGTAACGGCATTTCGCGAACGAAACTTTTTCCCTCGCCTTACTTTGAAATGTAGGTTAAAGACCAAAAAGGGTTAATTAATATATGAAACATTTATGGTAAGTGTGTTAGGCAGTTGGTAAGACATTCGCGAAGGAATCGCTTTAAAACTCGTAAAGGTTAAATTGTTAAAAATGGTGGAGCCGCGGGTACCCGAGTGACTTAAGCAAATCAGTGAGCGCAAAACAAGCGTTAGAGTCTAAGTTAGTTAAAGTATAGATTTACAAGTGATTTTGGTTTAATTCCAACTTACTTGTTGTTTATAGGATATCAGACTCGTCCCGAGCCTTTCTCACCCCCAAGTCGCTCAGGCAAGTATTTTATCCGTTATACTGTTGTTGTGATGTATACACTTGTATATGCATTATCTTGCGATAGATGCATGTTGGTTATTTAGCAAATTCTTGCGATATATTGTAGCATGTGATATGGTATATATGCATGCCTGTTTCATATTCTTGAAATATATATCTGTTGGTTCAGTTGATAATACATATGCTAGAGGATAGCGGTATCTTGCATATACCCTTAGTGTAGGGACCCAAAGGTGAAAAAAATTTCTAAAACCGGGAGTCGAGGATCCCGAGTAGATTTTGTATATATATGGATATGGATATATATATATTTATATATATATATGGTTATAGTTTTCCAAACTATTAATCGAATAAGGTTTATTCGATAACTTTAAACTTTATTTTATTTAATGAATATTATTTCGAATATTCATTCGAGGACTTATGACTCCTTTTATTTTATTATTTGAATATTATTTGAATATTCATTCGAGGACTTATGACTCAGTTTATATTATTTAATGAATATTATTTGAATATTCATTTGAGGATCTATGACTCCGATTATTTGCTGAGATATATTCTGTATTTTATTAAAGAATAATGTTTCGATAATCAAACTTATTTTCGATTATTCAAATGAAGATAATACTTTCATATAAGTATATCTTTGGTTATTTAATACTCGTTTCAAGTATAAATTTTAATACTTCTACTTCAATTATTTTTATAAAGATTATTCTTTATGGGAATATTATTTAATTAATAATATTCAGTCATTTTCTAAATATTCTGGGGACTGATTTACTTCATTAAATCAGCTTTACTCCAAACACTCTATAAAGTGTTTTCGAGTCTTCAAAATGATTTTTAAAAGTTAGAGCGGATCCCAAAACTCATTTTTATATTTAAGATCTTCCTTTTTAAGGGATTTAAATACTCGCTTAAAACCTGAGGGATCCGGCTCTGTGGTGTATTTTATATTCGCAACAAGGTTGCAGTTTTGGTAAATGAATTGATTACTTACCCAACGTTCGGGAAGTAAGTCCATCTATTGAGTCGGCATAAGCAACATGGGCTCAGTGGGCGTCCATGATAGTGTAAGTGGCTCAGTGGGAGTCCATCAAATGCATAAGTGGCTGAGTGGCAGTCCAGCATAGGTCCTAATGCGGCCAGGGTGATGACCAGTGGGGAATTCGTCCATCTACTAGTAGAAAAGGTTACTTATGGGTATCTTTGCCTGATCAGCAAGATATCTGGTTTATGCCAAAATTCTTTTCCTTTCCAAAATTCATTGGATGTTTCAAACTCTGTTCATACTTTACATAACAGAGGGTCCAGGAAATGTTTTAGAGATATATATATGTGGATATATATATATCGGGACTAAATAAAGTATCTCATAACTTTTTCATTCAATAATATTTCAAAGATTGAATCTATTCAAGTCCTAACTTGTGGTCTCATCTATGGGATGTTTTTCTTAAAACTTATAATACTTTGAACGGTGGTAGTTCAAGTAGCTTTATAAATGATATAAGTGTGGTGAAGTATTGGTAACTTCATTCCTTGTTTTTACTTATATATAGTAAGTAATTATCTTACACACGATAAAGATTCTAGTGAGTATCCATTTAGATACTTATATTATTGTTATCACTATGTATTATCTTGCGAGCTGTAAGGCTCACTCTTGCTTTATTTCTTCATCACACAACAACAGTTAGGAGAGATGGCCAGACTCCAGCAGACCCAGCGCAAGCGCGTGGGAAGCGCCCCGCGTCTTCCCGATGATGTTGTAGCTGCTATAGCTGCAGAGGTAGATCCATTGTAGTTCAGAACATCTACTTCTGAGAATCAAATTATGTATAATTATAACTTGTGGCAGATAATGGCAATTAACTGTAAATTATCAAGTAATCATTTTGGGTTGTAAAAATTTTAAATTGTGGATTCAAAGACTTGTACTTATTTCAATTTCATCTCTGAGACTATAACGGGTTGTGGTGTGTGTTAGTATGGGGTCACAGCATGAGGTTATTTATTATTAATTAAGTGAAGTGATATTGTGGAAAGAAAGACCGTGACAACCCGGATCCCCGACCCCGGATCTGGGGGTGTTATAGAAATGGTATCAGAGCTAAGCGTTATAAACCTCAGAGATGATGCGATGATATAATAACAAACTCACAAAGATAATAAGAACTCTTGCCAAGTTCATGGTCGGACTACTTAAAGTAGTGCTGACAGTTAAAACCCTTACGGGAACCCTTATAAGTATCATGATAGTAACTTAGCTCGTTTAATGTGTAGGCGCCTGAGATAGAGGACCCAGAGATGTTCGAGCGTGAGCATGATGAGGCATTGCTAGATGTTGAGGATCAGGAGGAGCCTGAGATGGAGGAGGACCCCTCAGAGGAGTCAGAGACAGAGGTTATTGCTATTACAGATGAGGAGGACCCGGATGAGGTCCCAGTAGCTGAGGAGCGTGTTGGATCTATGGTAGTGTATGCTGGTATCCCTTTACCCACACTTCCGGTGGTCAGAGCCCCTACCCCTCCACCACTATCTTGGATTCCTGATGATGACAGCTCAGAGACCCATACTTCCGAGCCTAGGCAGACCGAGGAGGCACCCTCAGCGGCTCCGGATTCACCACCTCTTGACCCTGCCCACAGGCAGTCTTCGTTAGCTCATGGATATGTTCAGGATGTATTGAGGACCCGAGTGGCTGTTGCCGAGGGCCGACTAGATGAGGCTAGGAGGGAGTTGGATGCAGAGAGGGCGGGTAGGCGTACCCGAGTTTATGAGACTAGGGCTTCTATACCCCGATCCTTGAGGAGGGAGCTTACGGGGATAGAGCTCACGTCCCGAGCGAGACTCAGATCTCTCCAGGGGGACAGGCATGGTAGGATCTCTAGGCGGCAGGCCGACTATATCTTCCGTCGTGCGATGGAAAGGGTTTGGGAGCTGACCCGCTCCGGTGTGTGATTCAGGATTGATGATGGAATAGTCTAGTTGTCTAGTTAGCCGAGGCCTTAGTAAGAGCCAATTTTCCGGGATAGTTGACTTGTATATAGCATCCCTTTTTCTGACTAGACAGATAGACTCTTGTGTATCACTTTTGGGACAGATGACTGTAGCACTGTTGTACTTTTGACCAGATCAAACTATGTATTCTCGCATTATGTATATATTTGTTTCCTTTCAGTTCAGTTCCATAGTGACGGGATCACTGTTTTATCATTATTATTACTGCACTTCGTATTAGAACTTTCTTAAAATAATAGAATTGCGATATACGTTGTCCCCATTATAAGAGCTGTGCAAGGCACAATGTTGTATATGATTGTGACCTAACGTTGAATTTTCCCAATAATTGTTTTTATTATTATCATAATCATGCCGCCAAGAAAGATTGGAACTAGGGCGAACCCTGGATCTGAGGACCAGGGAAGCCATAATCAGGATAATAGAAACCAAGAACACAGTGAAGAGGAAGATGAGGATTATGTGGAACAGGATGACTCCCTGTATGAAAAGGAAGCGGAAACATATGATGTTGAGGGATTTGAGATAGAGGCTGAAGAAGGAGAAACCGAGGTTGAGCAACCAGTACCAAACCCAGGCATGGATCCCATGAGCCAGTTCATGCAACTCCTAAGGCAGAATTTGGAACGTCAACCCAACCCACCCCCTCAAGGAAGTAACAATGCTGTGGCAAACTCTTTCAGGGCTTTTAAGTCCCTTAAGCCCCCTGAGTTCCACGGATCAGCCGACCCAGTTGAGGCAAGGGCATGGTTAAAGGAAATGGAGAAATCTTTTGAGATTTTGAGTACCGAGGAGGCACAGAAGACTGTATTTGCTACCTACCTTCTGAAAGGAGAAGCTAACTACTGGTGGGAGGCCAAGAAAAACATGGAGACAGATGCTATTATAACCTGGGAGAGATTTAGTCAGTTGTTTCTGGGAAAGTATTTCCCGAGGTTTATGGAAAGCCAGATGGAGCTCAAGTTCTTGGAGCTAAAGCAGAATAACTTGTCTGTAGCAGAGTACGAGGCGAAATTTACTGAGTTATCAAGGTTTGTGCCGGAGTTTGTGAGCACCGAGGAAAAGAAAGCTAGGAGGTTTCAGCAGGGACTGAAACCGTGGATTCAGAATAGGGTGGCAATCCTTGAGCTTACGGACTATGCCACTCTGGTGCAAAAGGCAACGATTGTAGAAGTTGGAAGTGAACAGATGCAGAAGGAAAGAGAGGAGAAAGGAATAAAGAGGAAAAGTATGAGCATGGGTGGAGGTTCCGCAGGAAGGAGCTTCCCAACTAGATTTAATCGAGGAGCAGTGTCCCTACCAGGAAGGAACACTGGGTTTAAGCGGCCAATGAGTGTGAGTGTGAGCCAGGGCGGCCAGAAGTCAAGAATGTCCTATTCCAACCAGTCTCGACCCCCATTGCCAGCCTGTAACATATGTGGAAGGAATCACACTGGGGAGTGTAAAGGAAGGCCAGTAACCTGTTTTAAATGTGGTCGGGAAGGCCACTATTCAACTAAGTGCCCATCATCAATCCCTGCCGTCATTCCAACCACCACTTGTCATCAGTGTGGACGCCCGGGTCATTGGAAGAAGGAATGCCCAATGAACAAACCAGCAGCTTCGGGAGCAAGCAGGGCTGCTTCTAATAAGCCACCTACTGCGAGGACTTTCAACATGACAGTCCAGGATGCTATGAAAGATTCAGATGTGATAGCAGGTACCCTTTCTCTAAATTCAGTCAGTGTAAATGTTTTATTTGATTCAGGAGCAACTAAATCTTTTATATCAAAGGACCTTGCGCGTAAGTTAAGACTTAAGGCTGAACCCTTGATAGAACCCTTACAAGTAGAAATAGCCAATCATGAAATTATTCCTGTTAACCAGATTCACCCCGCCTGTGAGATAGGCATAGGGGAGCAATCTTTCAGTGTTGATCTGATTCCTTTTAAATTAGGGGAGTTTGATGTGATTTTGGGAATGGACTGGCTATCTAGCAACGATGCTCAGATAGACTGTAAAGGGAAGAAAGTTAAGTTAAATATCCCCGGGAAGAAAGAAGTTATATTTAGAGGAAAGAGGCAGACGCAGAAATTTTTTACTATGGCCCAGGCCAAAAGGATGCTACGAAAAGGAAGTGAGGCTTACCTAGCCTATGTGGTGGACACGCAGAAGGAGGTGCCCAACTTACAAGATATTCCAGTAGTCAACGAATTTGAAGATGTATTCCCACAAGACCTTTCGGGATTACCACCCGATAGAGTGATTGAATTTGCTATTGAGTTGGCCCCAGGGACGGCGCCAGTTTCAAAAGCACCTTACCGGTTAGCCCCGTTAGAAATGAAGGAATTAGCTATCCAATTGCAGGAACTCTTGGATAAGGGTATGATAAGACCCAGTGTGTCTCCGTGGGGAGCACCAGTTTTATTTGTTAAGAAGAAAGATGGGAGCATGAGGTTGTGCATAGACTATCGAGAGTTGAACAAGCTAACCATAAAGAACAGGTACCCATTGCCTAGAATAGACGATCTGTTTGACCAGCTAAAAGATGCTGTTTATTTTCCAAGATCGACCTGAGAACTGGATATCACCAACTAAAGATTAAACCTGAAGATATTTCCAAGACAGCGTTCCGTACCAGGTATGGGCATTATGAGTTCTTGGTAATGTCCTTTGGATTAACCAACGCCCCAGCGGCTTTCATGGATTTAATGAATAGAGTATTTAAGAAGTACTTGGACAAGTGTGTGATAGTTTTTATCGATGATATTTTGATCTACTCAAGGACTGAGGCAGAACATGCAGAGCATTTGAGGATAGCTCTAGGAATACTCAGAGAGGAGCAGTTATATGCCAAATTCTCGAAGTGTGAATTCTGGCGGAATGAAGTACAGTTTTTAGGACATGTGATCAATAAAGAAGGAGTATTGGTCGACCCCTCCAAGATAGAAGCGGTCTCAAATTGGGAAAGGCCAACCACACCCACAGAGGTAAGGAGTTTCATAGGATTGGCCGGCTACTATCGTAGATTTGTATAGGACTTTGCGAAGATCGCAGCCCCTTTGACACGACTTACTCGTAAGACAGAGAAGTTTGAATGGACGGAGAAATGCGAGAACAGTTTTCAGGAATTAAAGAAAAGGTTGATAACGGCTCCGGTATTGGCATTGCCGGACGGAAAAGGAGATTTTGTGATATATAGTGACGCGTCGCACAAAGGATTAGGATGTGTGCTTATGCAGCACGGTAGAGTTATTGCGTATGCGTCGAGACAATTGAAGGAATACGAGGTTAGATATCCTACTCATGACCTTGAGCTCGCGGCAATAGTATTTGCTTTAAAAATTTGAAGGCACTACTTGTATGGAGAGAAGTGCGAGATTTTCACAGACCATAAGAGCCTCAAGTACATATTTACGCAGAAAGAGCTCAACATGCGCCAGAGGAGATGGTTAGAACTAATCAAGGACTATGATTGTGAGATTCTCTATCATCCAGGGAAAGCCAATGTGGTGGCTGATGCCCTTAGTAGAAAGGAAAGACTCAGAATGATAACGACTTCGGAAGAGTTGATAAGGGATTTTGAGAAAATGGATATAGAAGTAAAGGTAACCGGAATCGGAACTGAAAAGCTTTTTGAGATCACAATGCAGCCAAAGTTATTGGAAAAGATCAGATTGTGCCAGGAGAAAATAATGAATGAAGGCAGAGAGTCAATGACTGGAGAGGAGATCCATACTGAAAAAGATGATAAAGGGATAATGAGGTACTCCTACCGAATTTGGGTTCCGAATGTTCAAGAACTTAAAGATGAGATTTTGGATGAAAGCCATAATTCAAGGTATTCCATTCACCCAGGAAGTACCAAGATGTATAGGGATTTGAAGGAATATTACTGGTGGCCCAACATGAAGAGGGACGTAGCAGAATGGGTAAACAAGTGTTTGACTTGCCAAAGAGTAAAGGCAGAGCACCAGAGACCCAGTGGACTTTTGCGACCCCTGGAGATTCCGAATGGAAATGGGAACGGATAGCGATGGATTTTGTTGTAGGCTTACCAAGGACGAAAGCCAATTACGACGCCATTTGGGTAATTATAGACCGACTGACAAAGTCAGCTCATTTCATTCCTATCAATGAGAGATACACAGTCGATAGACTGGTGGACATTTACCTTAAGGAAATAGTGACGCGACATGGAGTCCCAGCGTCCATTGTCTCAGACTGAGACCCCAGGTTCAACTCCCGATTTTGGAGGAGCTTTCAGGAATGTGCGGGGACCAAGTTAAATATGAGTACCGCGTACCATCCCCAAACGGATGGACAGAGTGAAAGGACCATCCAGACACTAGAGGATATGTTGAGAGTCTGTGCAATAGACCTTAAAGGAAGTTGGGATGATCACTTGCCGTTGATCGAGTTTTCTTATAACAATAGCTTTCATGCTAGCATCGGAATGCCGCCTTATGAGGCCCTGTACGGAAGAAGGTGTCGATCTCCCTTATACTGGGATGAAGTAGGAGAGCGGAAGATGCTCGGACCCGAAGTGGTCCAAAGGACCAAAGATATAGTGGATCTTATCAGAGGGCGACTTGTAGCAGCCCAAGACAGACAAAAGAAATATGCAGACCTAGCCCGAAAGGACAAGGAATATGAAGTAGGGGACTTAGTACTGCTGAAAGTATCCCCTTGGAAGGGATTAATGAGGTTCGGAAAGAAAGGAAAACTAAGCCCAAGATACATTGGACCTTTTGAGATATTAAGACGGATTGGAAAGTTAGCTTACGAGCTAGCCCTACCCCCTAATTTGCAACAAGTTCATAATGTGTTCCATGTGTCAATGCTAAGGAGGTATCATCGGGATGCCAGGCACATAGTGGAGTACGAGCAGGTGGATATGCAGCCAGATCTAACTTACGTGGAGAAGCCAGTAAGGATTATGGATAAGAAGGAGCAGGTGCTTCGGAACAAAGTGATCAAGCTAGTCAGAGTACTATGGCAGAATCATAATGTGGAAGAATCAACTTGGGAACTAGAGAGCACAATGCTAGAAAAGTACCCCCATTTGTTTTCTGTTTGATTCCGGGACGGAATCCTTTTAAGGAGGGGAGACTGTAATAACCCCAAAATTTTCAACTTTTTGTAACCCTTGTGAATAGTGTTTTAGCTGAATGAGAAAACTTTTCACGCCACACTATGTAGGGGTTCTGTTATGGATATTCTGGGATATTATTAGTACTCTATGAAGTATATAAGTGTATGTAAAGATCGTCAGAATCCAATTCCGAACACTTTAGTTTTTCCCGGAAATCCACAAGATACGGAGAGAATTGAGTATAAGGTAACAGGATAAAAAGGATTTAAATTAAAGGATTATAATAGAGGATCATAAAAGGAATATAATGTATTGAGAAAGGTTAAGGGAACCTAAGTAATAAGATCCCGGGTATGATCCTTCGAACGATAAACGAGAACGAAAGTTAAGCGAACCGTATAACAGATCAACGGTCATTAGGCAAACGATTAGGAAGTTAATCAAAGGGATTAGTGGGAATGATGTCATCCAACCAATAGAAAGAGGACAGGGAATGGAGGATGACATCATGAGGATGACATAAGCATGACATGGGAATGAAGGAGGTGTGGTAGCTTTGTAACCACACAATTTCAAGGGCAAGAAGGTAATTGACTAAATCAAATACAAAACAAGTCAACCAAGCCAAGTAAAAATCATTCTCATCAAAAATCAAAAAGCAACCAAGGCATTAGTTCTTCATTGCTCTCGGCTTTCTTAATTTTTAAAGGCAAGATTTTTCAAAATCCAAGATCCAAGCTTCCTAAATTGGTAAGATAATTCCCTAATCATCTTCATGCTTAGTTAGGACTATATCATAAGTTTAAGCCATTAATTCTTTCTCAATCTTCTTCATTTAATCAAAGAAGAAGACAATGAATAGTGTTTTCAAGTTTTTAACTTGAACTTTTTCTTGTTTTTCTTGAAGATCCAAGCATTCTTAAGACTTCTCCAAGCTTCTTAAGGCTTCCTAGCTCCACCCACCACTTCAAGGAAGGTATACCATCTCCAAACCCTAGATTCCTATATATTATAAGATGATTTTGATTAGTGGGTTGATATTGTAGCTTGTTGTTATGATTTAGAGTTTGGGATTTGGAATGGTAGTGAAATGTAATGGTAATTGTTGTGGTTTTGATTTAAAGGAACTTAAGTATCATTAAAGTTAAGTTTAGGCATAAGTATGAATGATTAAATTGAATTGGTTGGGGTTGTTATGATGTGATAAGGATGGATGTTGGTTGTATGTTGGATTTGAGGTTGGTTTGTGGTTGGTTTTGTATGGTTTAAAATTTGGAAATCGCGTAAACATAGCCGTCGTAACGTCCGATTTTCTTTGGACTATTTTGTGCATAGCATTAGGACCCGAGAACCCCCTGCTAGATTATGACCACTGCCATGTTTAGATAGCTCATGTTACGAGCTTCGTTTTGATATGTAGTTCGTTCGATTCCGATGCACGGTTTAGGAGAAACGACCGTTTCAAGTAACGGCGTTTCGCGAACGAAACTTTTTCCCTCGCCTTACTTTGAAATGTAGGTTAAAGACCAAAAAGGGTTAATTAATGTATGAAACATTTATGGTAAGTGTGTTAGGCAGTTGGTAAGACATTCGCGAAGGAATCGCTTTAAAACTCGTAAAGGTTAAATTGTTAAAAATGGTGGAGCCGCGGGTACCCGAGTGACTTAAGCAAATCAGTGAGCGCAAAACAAGCGTTAGAGTCTAAGTTAGTTAAAGTATAGATTTACAAGTGATTTTGGTTTAATTCCAACTTACTTGTTGTTTATAGGATATCAGACTCGTCCCGAGCCTTTCTCACCCCCAAGTCGCTCAGGCAAGTATTCTATCCGTTATACTGTTGTTGTGATGTATACACTTGTATATGCATTATCTTGCGATAGATGCATGTTGGTTATTTAGCAAATTCTTGCGATATATTGTAGCATGTGATATGGTATATATGCATGCCTGTTTCATATTCTTGAAATATATATCTGTTGGTTCAGTTGATAATACCTATGCTAGAGGATAGCGGTATCTTGCATATACCCTTAGTGTAGGGACCCAAAGGTGAAAAAAATTTCTAAAACCGGGAGTCGAGGATCCCGAGTAGATTTTGTATATATATGGATATGGATATATATATATATATATATTTATATATATATGGTTATAGTTTTCCAAACTATTAATCGAATAAGGTTTATTCGATAACTTTAAACTTTATTTTATTTAATGAATATTATTTCGAATATTCATTCGAGGACTTATGACTCCTTTTATTTTATTATTTGAATATTATTTGAATATTCATTCGAGGACTTATGACTCAGTTTATATTATTTAATGAATATTATTTGAATATTCATTTGAGGATCTATGACTCCGATTATTTGCTGAGATATATTCTGTATTTTATTAAAGAATAATGTTTCGATAATCAAACTTATTTCGATTATTCAAATGAAGATAATACTTTCATATAAGTATATCTTTGGTTATTTAATACTCGTTTCAAGTATAAATTTTAATACTTCTACTTCAATTATTTTTATAAAGATTATTCTTTAAGGGAATATTATTTAATTAATAATATTCAGTCATTTTCTAAATATTCTGGGGACTGATTTACTTCATTAAATCAGCTTTACTCCAAACACTCTATAAAGTGTTTTCGAGTCTTCAAAATGATTTTTAAAAGTTAGAGCGGATCCCAAAACTCATTTTTATATTTAAGATCTTCCTTTTTAAGGGGATTTAAATACTCGCTTAAAACCTGAGGGATCCGGCTCTGTGGTGTATTTATATTCGCAACAAGGTTGCAGTTTTGGTAAATGAATTGATTACTTACCCAACGTTCGGGAAGTAAGTCCATCTATTGAGTCGGCATAAGCAACATGGGCTCAGTGGGCGTCCATGATAGTGTAAGTGGCTCAGTGGGAGTCCATCAAATGCATAAGTGGCTGAGTGGCAGTCCAGCATAGGTCCTAATGCGGCCAGGGTGATGACCAGTGGGGAATTCGTCCATCTACTAGTAGAAAAGGTTACTTATGGGTATCTTGCCTGATCAGCAAGATATCTGGTTTATGCCAAAATTCTTTTCCTTTCCAAAATTCATTGGATGTTTCAAACTCTGTTCATACTTACATAACAGAGGTTCCAGGAAATGTTTTAGAGATATATATATGTGGATATATATATATTCGGGACTAAATAAGTATCTCATAACTTTTTCATTCAATAATATTTCAAAGATTGAATCTATTCAAGTCCTAACTTGTGGTCTCATCTATGGGATGTTTTTCTTAAAACTTATAATACTTTGAACGGTGGTAGTTCAAGTAGCTTTATAAATGATATAAGTGTGGTGAAGTATTGGTAACTTCATTCCTTGTTTTTACTTATATCTAGTAAGTAATTATCTTACACACGATAAAGATTCTAGTGAGAATCCATTTAGATACTTATATTATTGTTATCACTATGTATTATCTTGCGAGCTGTAAGGCTCACTCTTGCTTTATTTCTTCATCACACAACAATAGTTAGGAGAGATGGCCAGACTCCAGCAGACCCAGCGCAAGCGCGTGGGAAGCGCCCCGCGTCTTCCCGATGATGTTGTAGCTGCTATAGCTGCAGAGGTAGATCCATTGTAGTTCAGACCATCTACTTCTGAGAATCAAATTATGTATAATTATAACTTGTGGCAGATAATGGCAATTAACTGTAAATTATCAAGTAATCATTTTGGGTTGTAAAAATTTTAAATTGTGGATTCAAAGACTTGTACTTATTTCAATTTCATCTCTGAGACTATAACGGGTTGTGGTGTGTGTTAGTATGGGGTCACAGCATGAGGTTATTTATTATTAATTAAGTGAAGTATATTGTGGAAAGAAAGACCGTGACAACCCGGATCCCCGACCCCGGATCTGGGGGTGTTACAGTTTCTTAGGTTTAATCTCATTAGACTTGAGAATTTCTGATTCATCCTTAGTCATTTGAGTTGGACCTTTAAAACTAGTCATTTGAACAGAATTATCATGCATATTTTGATTAACAGGAAAAGGCATGTTATTTGCAAACATGTTATTCCAGTAAGGTATACTAAATGGCATTTGAGGCATACTAAATGTAGCATAATAAGGATTAGGTGCAAATGGCATAGTAGCAAATTGTGCTTCATATTCTGAGCAGACATAACATTCATTAGTATAACAGACATGGAATTCATGTTGGAAAAAGAAGGAGGTACAATTATTAAAATAGGCATGGCAATTTTGCAATTAACAGACAAATGATTAACACTACCACACTTAACACAAATTTTTCTTGGAGGAAATTTATCAGGTGTGTAGTGTTATGTTTGTTAATTCCTACTTTCCCATTTCTATTGTTCTTCTTTTTAGCATCTGTTTTAACCTCGATCTTTTCTAATCTGTCATTCAATTTCTTGATGACGGATGACCAACATTGACCCTCTTTTCTTCCTCACTTGACTTGATTCTCCTGGAACAAACTTCTTGGTGACAGATCCATATTTCTCATTCAGCTTGGCTAGCTTGGCTTTGCTCACTGATTTACTCACAGCCGATGGATGTGGCTCTCTTTCACTCGATGGATAATCATTTTCATTATCCGACATCTATAGACAGTCCTTTAACCAAATTGGATATCATCTTCTCCTTGCTTTTCTTCCATGCTGCATCACAAAATGACTCAAATCCTGAACTTTAGTGATTTGAGCATGGACATCTCTGGATGATTTCAATGACTTGATCACTTCATGTTCACGTTCAAGCTGCTTTTTCAAGATTTCTTCTTCTTCAAGGACTCAGTTAATTCATCTTTAGCAATCTTACACTCAATTCTTAATTTCTCAAATTCAATGAACTAAGACTCTAGCACATTGTTTCCTCTCACTTAAAAACAATTTTTTTTTAATTTTAGCATTTTTTTGGTGAGGGCTTAAGAGTAACACGCAAGTGATATACTTTTGTGGACATGTCATTAATTGCATCATTACACTCATCTTTAGTCAAATGTGCTAGGTTAGTGGTGATTACTTGATTACTTGAAGAACTTGTTTCTGTCTCATCAGACTTGGCCATCAGGGGCTAGGTTGACATAGCTTGCTTCTTCATCTTCAGCTAGTCCATTAGCTGTCCAGTCATTTTCTTGTGTTATGAAAGCCCTTTCCTTTTGCTTGAGCAACTCAAAGTACTTCTTATAATCAACAGGCTCAAACTTTTTCTTAGAATCTGACTTTTTGCATTCATTTGCAAAATGACCAGCTAAGCCACATTTGAAAACACTTGAATTTTGATTTATCGACCATGTTTCTATTTGGCTTAGTAGCTCCAAAGTTATTTTTGAACTTGAACTTGGCAAACCTTCTGGATAAGAATGCTAAGTGCTCATCAATATCATCCATGTCATCTTGACTCAATTGATCTTCATTTTCAGCTACCAACCCTTTGCCCTTGCTTTCACAGACCTTTGATTAGATTCAACAACTTCTACCTTCATTTCTTTCTCTTTTTCTGACTCAGCAACCAGTGCTATGGACCCTCCTTTCTTCCTTCCTTTCTCCATCCTTTCATCTTTCTCTCTTTCAAGCTCATAAGTCTTTAGAATGCCATACAGTCTCTCTAGGGTAAACTCCTTGTATTCTTGTGAATTTCTCAAAGAGACTGTCATTGACTTCCATTCTTTTGGAAGAGATCTAAGGAACTTGAGGTTAGAGTATTTAGTTTGGTAGACTCTTCCATGCAGCTTCAGAGAATTAGTAGCTTTTGAAATCTACTAAAAATATCAGTGAGAGTTTCACTTTCTTCACAGTGGAAATGCTCATATTGCTGAATCAGTAACTGCATCTTATTTTCCCTTACTTGTTTAGTACCATCACAGATTATTTGAATCGTGTCCCAAACCTCCTTGACTGTTTTGCAGTTAATGATGTTATCAAACATATCACCATCACTCCATTGAATAAAATATTCATGGACTTCTTATCTTTCCTGACTTGTTCAATATCAGGGTCTATCCATTCATGCCTTGTTTGGGAACATATGGCACATTTCCAGTTGCAGCTCTCATTGGTACATGAGGACCTCTTTCTATGCAATCCACATAGGCCTCATCTTGAGAAAGAAGATTAAGATGCATTTTCACCTTCCAGTGGTGGTAATTATCTTTATCCAGAAAAGGAATTTTGACATCCAACATCCTTCTTGTTCATCTTGCTGTTTGTTGTGATATTTTACACTCTTTGTACTTCAAGAGCTTGCTCTGATACCAATTGTTAGTCCCTAAATATAAAACAAGAATTACAGAAGGGGGGTTGAATGTAATTCTGTAAACTTTTCAAAACTAAAAATGTTCTTGCTTGATAAAATATAAAAGTAATAAAAACAATGCTTTAAAACTTTCTGGTGGATTTGAAAGTATCCACCAGAGATATATGTATATCATTTAGAACTATGTGAAGCTAAAATGGCTCACATCTACTTTACAAGTTGAACAATCAAACTACAGAGAGATTCTTAGCAAGTACAAGCTTTATCTATCTCTCTTTGAAAGTGTGTTTGCTTAGTTATCTGTTCTACTAGCTACACTTGGTTTATATATCACAAAGTTCACATGATAATAAGATAAGATAATAAAACAAATCATATCTAGTCTAATTCCATGCTGCTTCACTACTCTGTTCCAACATCTTTGAATATCTTCACAATTGCATGGAAATGGTAATGCTTCTTTGTTCTCAAATTCCTGCTTAACAGGCTGCCACATTCCTTTGCAAACACCCGATGCATGTGACTGTGTTGTAACTGTCAACAGATATTTGAGTTTGATCATCCGTCGGAAGTCTTGTAGATCATCCGTCGCGTAGCTTTGTTGATCATCCGGGTAGCTTTGTTGATCATCCGTCGGATAGCTATTATCACTTGACTCTATTTCACTTATACATAATTACAAGACATCACTTATTTACAACTAATCAACCTATTATGTATATCCACTAGTAGTCAACATGACTCATCTATTCTACATAACTTGCACAAAGTTGTTTGCAGAAATGTGCTACAGTTCTTATTTATTACATAAGCTACTCACTCAATGGATGTCAATTAGTCATCCGTCGGGACTATAAGGTTCATCCGTCGGGACTATATTTGAACATCCGTCGAGTGCTACAATTTTCACTAAGTTGAATCTACTAAGGTGTTTTGTTAATCTAATCATCAAGTTCACAACATATTCCAACAGGGATGATAAGTGACTGGAGCTTGCGGCTGTGACCTTTGAAAGTTGCTCACAACTGAGCTGATTTACTAGAAATAGCACAGTGCTCAGTCTCATGTGCCCCCGCACAAAGCTCAAAACACTAGTGATCTGATTAACTCAATAATTAGCCAAAGAATCCACTTTCATCGTCAAAGCTTGAAGTTGAGCAGGTATAGCAGTAGATGTTTCCACTTCCAGAACTCCTGCTACCTTGCCTTGTGATATTCTCTGTGTTGGATTTTGGTATTCATTAGCTGCCATTAGCTCAATCAACTCATAAGCTTCATTATAGCTTTTGGCCCATAACGCTCCACCTGACCCTTTATCAAGTATATGTTAGACTGTGCGCCTAAACCATTGTAGAAACAATTAATGATCATCCAATCAGGCATGGCATGGTTTGGGCACTTCCTAAGAATCTTTTTGTAGTGATCCCAAGCCTCACACAAAGATTCTCCAGATTGCTGCGCAAACTGAGTAAGTGCATTCCTGATTGCAGTCACCTTTCCTATAGGGAAGCACTTAGTGAGAAACTTTTGAGCAAGATCCTCCCATTTGGTGATAGAACCTGCGGTAGAGAATGTAACCAGCACTTAGCCTTATCCCTCAGAGAAAATGGGAAAAGTCTCAGCTTAATAGTATCTTCAACAACCCCATTGAACTTGAAAGTGTCGCAGATCTCGATGAAATCTTATGTGCATGTTGGGATCTTCTATAGAAGAACCCCAAACTGAACTGAATTATGTATCATCTGAATAGTGCTCGACTTGATCTCAAAGCTGTTAGCCGAGATGGCTGGTCTGATAATGCTGGACTGAATATCATTGATCTTAGGCTGAGAAATGTCCATTAAAGCCTTCGGATTTTCTGCTTGATCTCCTATCACAACTAGTGCTTCTTCCTAACTTTTCTTCTTCCTCAAAAACTTCCTGCTCTACCACAAATTCTTCCTCAGCTTGATCCAGTGTTCTCTTACGAGACCGCGAACGCGTAGCATACATGCTCGCTAGAGTACTGAAACACGACAAGGAAACAAGTAAGTAACAATGT
>NW_027421130.1:0-753 GCF_009905375.1 Apium graveolens | reverse complement strand
ACTTGAAAGAATTTGGAATGATCACTTAACACCCGGATTAAGTTTTCTTACGACAATAGATCTATTCTTATCCGGATGTTCGCCTTATGAGATCCTTGAGGGAAGACAATATCGATCTCCTTAGTTAGGATGAAGTTGTAGATGCCTAAGATGCTCGACCCGCCGTAGCCCAAAGGCCATGGATATGATCTAATCAACGGCTGGTAGTAACCCAATGGACATAAGCATGTAATACTGATTTGACTCGAAAGGACAAAGAGTATGAAATAGGGGACCTAGAAATGTTTATAGGTATCCCTTGGAAAGAGATTGATGAGGTTCGGAAAGAAAGGAAAGCTAAGTCCACAAATTGTTGGACCCTTGGATATAAGACGTTTTTGGGAAGTTAGCATATGAGCTAGCCTACCCCCGAACATAGTAAGTTCATAGCGTGTTGCATATATCAATGTTAAGGAAGTGTAATTCGGATGCCAGACAAATAGGGGCATATGAGTGCATAGACATGCAACCAGACGTAACCTATATGGAGCAACCAGGAAGGGTATAGAGTGAAAAAAGAACAAGTGCTTAGGAGAATTATTATCAAACTAGGCAGAGTTTGGTGGTAGGACCACAATGTGGTAAAATTACTCGAGAGTTAGAAAGTGCAATGCTAAGAGAGTATCCCTATTCATTTTCTATCTGATTCCGGGACGGAATCCTTTTAAGGAGGGGAGACTGTAATACCCCAATTTTTGGAAATTTTTGAAACCC
>NW_027421129.1:0-31982 GCF_009905375.1 Apium graveolens | reverse complement strand
CATAGGGACAAATTATGAAAGATATCAAAAAAGGGTGCCTCAATTTTTGCTCCATACCTCGTGTACTACCCCCTACGAGGATTATTCGGAAACCGAGTTCATTCGGTTTCAGCTCCGATTCACTTCGGACGACCCGAAGGACGCGAATGCAATTTATAAATCCATAGGGACAAATTATGAAAAGATATCCAAAAAACGGGCCGCCTCAATTTTGCTCCATACCTCGTGTACTACCCCTACGAGGATTATTCGGAAACCGAGTTCCATTCGTTTCAGCTCCGATTCACTTCCGGACGACCCCGAATGGACGCGAATGCAATTTCATAAATCCATAGGGACAAATTATGAAAAGATTCCAAAAAATGGGCCGCCTCAATTTTTGCTCCATACCTCGTGTACTACCCCCTACGAGGATTATTCGGAAACCGAGTTCCATTCGTTTCAGCTCCGATTCACTTCCGGACGACCCGAATGGACGCGAATGCAATTCATAAATCCATAGGGACAAATTATGAAAAGATATCAAAAAATGGGCCGCCTCAATTTTTGCTCCATACCTCGTGTACTACCCCTACGAGGATTATTCGGAAACCGAGTTCCATTCGTTTCAGCTCCGATTCACTTCCGGACGACCCGAATGGACGCGAATGCAATTTCATAAATCCATAGGGACAAATTATGAAAAGATTCAAAAAAATGGGCCGCCTCAATTTTGCTCCATACCTCGTTACTCCATTCGTTTCAGCTCCGATTCACTTCCGGACGACCCCGAATGGACGCGAATGCAATTTCATAAATCCATAGGGACAAATTATGAAAAGATATCCAAAAAATGGGCCGCCTCAATTTTTGCTCCATACCTCGTGTACTACCCCCTACGAGGATTATTCGGAAACCGAGTTCCATTCGTTTCAGCTCCGATTCACTTCCGGACGACCCGAATGGACGCGAATGCAATTTCATAAATCCATAGGACAAATTATGAAAAGATATCCAAAAAATGGCGCCTCAATTTTTGCTCCATACCTCGTGTACTACCCCTACGAGGATTATTCGGAAACCGAGTTCCATTCGTTTCAGCTCCGATTCACTTCCGGGACCCCGAATGGACGCGAATGCAATTTCATAAATCCATAGGACAAATTATGAAAAGATATCAAAAAACGGCGCCTCAATTTTTGCTCCATACCTGTGTACTACCCCCTACGAGGATTATTCGGAAACGAGTTCCCATTCGTTTCAACTCCGATCACTTCCGGACGATCCGAATGGACGCGATGAATATTCATAAATCCATAGGGAAAATTATGAAAAGATATCCAAAAAAGGGTCACCTTAATTTTTGATCAAACCTCGTGTACTACCCCTACGAGGATTATTCGAAAACCGATTTCCATTCGTTTCAGCTCGATCACTTCGAAACGATCCGAAGGACGCGAATGCAATTTCATAAATCCATAGGGACAAATTATGAAAAGATATCCAAAAAACGGGGCCGACTCAATTTTTGCTCCATACCTAGTGTATACCCCCTACGAGGATTATTCGAAATCGAGTTCCATTCGTTTCAGCTCGATTCACCTTCGCACGAGCCGATAGACGCGAAGGAAATTCATAAATCCATAGGGGACAAATTATGAAAAGATATCCAAAAAACGGGCCGCCTCAATTTGTCCATACCTCGTGTATACCCCTACGAGGATTATTCGGGGAAACGAGTTCCATTCGTTTCAGCTTCGATTCACTTCCGGACGACCACGAAGGGACCGAATGCAATTTCAAATCCATAGAGACAATTATGAAAAGATATCCAAAAAACAGGCCGCCTCAATTTTTGCTCCATACCTCCTGTACTACCCCTACGAGGATTATTCGGAAACCGAGTTCCATTCGTTTCAGCTCCGATTCACTTCCGGACGATCCCGAATGGACGCGAATGCAATTTCATAAATCCATAGGGACAAATATGAAAAGATATCCAAAAAAATAGGACGCCTTAATTTTGCTCCATACCTCGTGTTACCCCCTACGAGGATTATTCGGAAAAACCGAGTTCCCTTCGTTCAGCTCCGATTCATTTCCGGACGATCCCGAATGGACGCGAATGCAATTTCATAAATCCATAGGGACAAATTATGAAAAGATATCCAAAAAATGGGCTGCCTTAATTTTTGATCCATACCTCGTGTACTACCTACGAGGATTATTCGAAAATCGAGTTCCATTCGTTTCAGCTCCGATTCACTTCCGGACGACCCCAAATGGAGCGCGAATGCAATTTCATAAATCCATAGAGACAAATTATGAAAAGATATCCAAAAAACGGGACGCCTCAATTTTTGCTCCATACCTCGTGTATTACCCCCTACGAAGATTATTCGGAAATCGAGTCCATTCATTTCAGCTCTCCGATTCACTTCCTCACGACCCCGAATGGACGCGAATATAATTTCATAAATCCATAGGGAAAAAATATGAAAAGATATTCAAAAAATGGGTCGCCTCAATTTTTGCTCCATACTCGCGTACTACCCCCTACGAGGATTATTCGGAAACCGAGGTCCATTCGTTTAGCTCCGATTCACTTCCGGACGACCTCGAATGGACGCGAATGCAATTTAATAAATCCATAGGGACAAATATGAAAATATATCCAAGAAATGGGCCTCCTCAATTTTTGCTCCATACCTTGTGTACTACCCCCTACGAGGATTATTCGGAAAACGAGTTCCATTCGTTTCATCTTCGATCACTCGGACGACCCCGAATGGACGCGAATGTAATTACATACATCCATAGGGACAAATTATGAAAAGATATTCAAAAAACGGGTTGCCTCAATTTTTTACTCCATACAATACTGTGTACTACCCCCTACGAGGATATTCCCCGGAAACCGAGTTCGTTTCGTTTCAGCTCCGATTCACTTCCGGACGACCCCGAATGGACGCGAATGCAATTTTATAAATCCATAGGGACAAATATGAAAAGATATCCAAAAAAGGGCCGCCTCAATTTTTTGCTCCATACCTCAGTGTACTACCCCCTACGAGGATTATTCGGAAACCGAGTTCCATCGTTTCAGCTCCGATTTCACTTCCGGACGACCCCGAATGGACGCGAATGCAATTTCATAAATCATAGTGACAAATTATGAAAAGATTTCCAAAAAACTGGGCCTGCCTCATTTTTTGCTCCATACCCGTGTACTACCCCTACGAGGATTATTCGGAAACCGAGTTCCATTCGTTTCAGCTCCGATCAGTTCCGGACGACCCGAATGGACTCGAATGCAATTTCATAAATCCATAGGGACAAATTATTAGAGGATTTCAAAAAAACGGGCCGCCTCAATTTTTGCTCCATACCTCGTGTACTTCCATTGTTCAGCTCCGATTCACTCGGACGGACCCCGAATGGACGCGAATGCAATTTCATAAATCCATAGGGACAAATTTGAAAAGATATCCAAAAAACGGGCCGCCTCAATTTTTGATCCATACCTCGTGTACTACCCCCTACGAAAATATTCGGAAACCGCGTTTTCATTCGTTTAGCTCCGATTCACTTCCGGACGATTCCGAATGACGCGAATGCAATTTCATAAATCCATAGGGACCAAATTATGAAAGATATCCAAAAATGGGCTGCCCTTAATTTTTGCTCCATACCTCGTGTACTACCCCCTACGAGGATTATTCGGAAACCGAGTTCCATTCGTTTCAGCTTCGATTCACTTCCGGACGACCCCGAATGGACGCTGAAATGTAATTACATAAATCCATAGGGGCAAATTATGAAAAGATATTCAAAAAAACGGGTTGCCTCAATTTTACTCCATACCTCGTGTACTTACCCCCTATGAGGATTATTCGGAAACTGAGTTCATTTCGTTTTCAGCTCCGATTCACTTCTGGACGACCCGAATGGACGCGAATGCAATTTTATAAATCCATAGGGACAAATTATGAAAAGATATCAAAAAATGGGCCGCCTCAATTTTTGCTCCATACCTCGTGTACTACCCCCTACGAGGATTATTCGGAAACGAGAAGTTTCCATTCGTTTCAGCTCCGATTCACTTCCGGACGACCCCGAATGGACGCGAATGCAATTTCATAAAGCCATAGTGACAAATTATGAAAAGATTTCCAAAAAATGGGATGCCTCAATTTTTTGCTCCATACCTCGTGTAATACCCCCTACGAGGATTATTCAGAAACGAGTTCCATTCGTTTCAGCTCCGATTCACTTCTGCACGACTCGCATCGACGGGAATGTAATTTCTTAAATCCATAGGGACAAATTATGAAAAGATATCCAAAAAAGGGCCGCCTCAATTTTTGCTCCATACCTCGTGTACTACCCCATACGAGGATATTCGGAAACCGAGTAGTTCCATTCGTTTCAGCTCGATTCAGTTCCGGACGACCACGAATGGACGCGAATGCAATTTCATAAATCCATAGGGACAATTATTAGAGGATTTCAAAAAAAGGGGCCGCCTCAATTTTGCTCCATACCTGTGTACTTCCATTCGTTTCAGCTTCGATTCACTTTCCGGACGACCTCGAATGGACGCGAATGCATTCATAAATCCATAGGGACAAATTATGAAAAGATATCCAAAAACGGGCCGCCTCAATTTTGATCCATACCTCGTGTACTACCCCCTACGAAAATTATTCGGAAACCGAGTTCATTCGTTTCAGCTCCGATTCACTTCCGGACGACCCCGAATGGACGCGAATGCAATTTCATAAATCCATAGAGACAAATTATGAAAAGATATCCAAAAACAGGCCGCCTCAATTTTTGCTCCATACCTCATGTACTACCCCTACGAGGATTATTCGGAAACCGAGTTCCATTCGTTTCAGCTCCGATTCACTTCCTGGACGATCCCGAATGGACGCAAATGCAATTTCATAAATCCATAGGGACAAATTATGAAAAAGATATCCAAAAAATAGGCCGTCCTCAATTTTTGCTCCATACCTCGTGTACTACCCCCTACGAGGATTATTCGGAAACCGAGTTCCCTTCGTTTCAGCTCCGATTCACTTCCTGACGATCCCGAATGGACGCGAATGCAATTTCATAAATCCATAGGGACAAATTATGAAAGATATCCAAAAAACGGGCCGCCTTAATTTTTGCTCCATACCTCGTGTACTACCCCTACTGAGGATTATTCGAAAATCGAGTTCCATTCGTTTCAGCTCCGATTCACCTTCCGGACGACCCCAAATAGACGCGAATGCAATTTCATAAATCCATAGAGACAAATTATGAAAGATATCCAAAAAATGGGACGCCCTCAATTTTTGCTCCATACCTCGTGTATTACCCCCTACGAAGATTATTCGGAAATCGAGTTCCATTCGTTTCAGCTCCGATTCACTTCCTCACGACTCCGAATGGACGCGAATATAATTTCATAAATCCATATGGAAAAATTATGAAAAGATATTCAAAAAATGGGTCGCCTCAATTTTTGCTCCATACCTCGCGTACTACCCCTACGAGGATTATTCGGAAACCGAGGTCCATTCGTTTCAGCTCCGATTCACTTCCGGACGACCTCGAATGGACGCGAATGCAATTTAATAAATCCATAGGGACAAATTATGAAAATATATCCAAGAAATGGGCCTCCTCAATTTTTGCTCCATACCTTGTGTACTACCCCCTACGAGGATTATTCGGAAACCGAGTTCCATTCGTTTCACCTCCGATTCACTTCCGGACGACCCCCGAATGGACGCGAATGCAATTACATAAATCCATAGGGACAAATTATGAAAATATATTCAAAAAATGGGCTGCCTCAATTTTTGGGCCATACCTCTTGTACAACCCCCTACAAGGATTATTCAGATACCGAGTTTCAATCGTTTCAGCTCCAACTCACTTCCGGACGACCCTGAATGGACGCGAATACAATTTCATAAATCCATAGGTACAAATTATGATAAGATTTTCGAAAAATGGGCCCACCTCAATTTTTGCTCCATACCTCGTGTACTACCCCTACGAGGATGATTCAGAAACCGGAGTTTCAATCGTTTCAGCTCCGATTCACTTCCGGACGACCTCGAATGGACGCGAATTGCAATTTCATAAATTCATAGGGACAAATTATGAAAAGATATCCAAAAAACAAGCCGCCTCAATTTTTGCTCAATACCTCGTGTACTACCCCCTATGAGGATTATTCGGAAACCGAGTTCCATTCGTTTTAGCTTCGATTCACTTCCGGACGACCCCGAATGGACGCGAATGTAATTACATAAATCCATAGGGACAAATTATGAAAAGATATTCAAAAAACGGGTTGCCTCAATTTTTACTCCATACCTCGTGTACTACCCCCTATGAGGATTATTCGAAAACCCAGTCCGTTTCGTTTTAGCTCCGATTTACTTCCGGACGACCCCGAATGGACGCGAATGCAATTTTATAAATCCATAGGGACAAATTATGAAAAGATATCCAAAAAACGGGCCGCCTCAATTTTTGCTCTATACCTCGTGTACTACCCCCTACGAGGATTATTCGGAAACCGAGTTCCATTCGTTTCAGCTCCGATTCACTTCCGGAGGACCCCGAATGGACGCGAATGCAATTTCATAAATCCATAGTGACAAATTATGAAAAGATTTCCAAAAAATGGGATGCCTCAATTTTTGCTCCATACCTCGTGTATTACCCCCTACGAGGATTATTCAGAAACCGAGTTTCATTCGTTTCAGCTCCGATTTACTTCCGCACGACTCCGAATCGACGCGAATGTAATTTAATAAATCCATAGGGACAAATTATGAAAAGATATCCAAAAAATGGGCCGCCTCAATTTTTGCTCCATACCTCGTGTACTACCCCCTACGAGGATTATTCGGAAACCGAGTTCCATTCGTTTCAGCTCCGATTCAGTTCCGGACGACCCCGAATGGACGCGAATGCAATTTCATAAATCCATAGGGGCAAATTATTAGAGTATTTCAAAAAAATAGGCCGCCTCAATTTTTGCTCCATACCTCGTGTACTTCCATTCGTTTCAGCTCCGATTCACTTCCGGACGACCCCGAATGGACGCGAATGCAATTTCATAAATCCATAGGGACAAATTATGAAAAGATATCCAAAAAATGGGCCGCCTCAATTTTTGCTCCATACCTCGTATACTACCCCCTACGAGGATTATTCGGAAATCGAGTTCCATTCGTTTCAGCTCCGATTCACTTCCGTACGACCCCGAATGGACGCGAATGCAATTTCATAAATCCATAGAGACAAATTATGAAAAGATATCCAAAAATCGGGACCCTCGATTTTTGCTCCATACCTGGTGTACTACCCCCTACTGAGGATTATTCGGAAACCGAGTTCCATTCGTTTCAGCTCCGATTCACTTCCGGTCGACCCCGAATGGACGCGAATGCAATTTCATAAATCCATAGGGACAAATTATGAAAGATATTCAAAAAACAGGTCGCCTTAATTTTTGCTCCATACCTCGTGTACTACCCCCCTACGAGGATTATTCGGAACCGATTTCCATTCGTTTCAGCTCCGATTCACTTCCGGACGATCCCGAATGGACGCGAATGGAATTTCATAAATCCATAGGGACAAATTATTAGAGGATTTCAAAAAAACGGGCCGCCTCAATTTTTGATCCAAACCTCGTGTACTACCCCCTACGAGGATTATTCAGAAACCGATTTCCATTCGTTTCAGCTCCGATTCACTTCCGGACGATCCCGAATGGACGCGAATGCAATTTCATAAATCCATAGGGACAAATTATGAAAAGATATCCAAAAAACGGGCCGCCTCAATTTTTGCTCCATACCTCGTGTACTACCCCCTACGAGGATTATTCGAAAATCGAGTTCCATTCGTTTCAGCTCCGATTCACTTCGCACGACGCCGAATAGACGCGAATGGAATTTTCATAAATCCATAGGGACAAATTATGAAAAGATATCCAAAAAATGGGCCGCCTCAATTTTGCTCCATACCTCGTGTACTACCCCCTACGAGGATTATTCGGAAACCGAGTTCCATTCGTTTCATCTCCGATTCAGTTCTGGATGACCCCGAATGGACGCGAATGCAATTTCATAAATCCATAGCGACAAATTATGAAAAGATATCCAAAAAACAGGCCGCCTCAATTTTTGATCCATACCTCGTGTACTACCACCCTAACGAGGATTATTCGGAAACCGAGTTTTCATTCGTTTCAGCTCGATTCACTTCCGGACGACCCCGAATGGACGCGAATGCAATTTCATAAATTCATAGGAACAATTATGAAAAGATATCCAAAAAATAGGCCGCCTCCCAATTTTTGCTCCAAACCTCGTGTACTACCCCCTACGAGGATTATTCGAAAACCGAGTTCCATTCGTTTCAGCTTCGATTCACTTCCGGACGACCCGAATGGACGCGAATGTAATTACATAAATCCATAGGGGCAAATTATGAAAAGATATTCAAAAAACGGGTTGCCTCAATTTTTACTCTATACCTCGTGTACTACCCCCTATGAGGATTATTCGGAAACCGAGTTCATTTCGTTTCAGCTCCGATTCACTTCTGGACGACCCCGAATGGACGCGAATGCAATTTATAAATCCATAGGGACAAATTATGAAAAGATATCCAAAAAATGGGCCGCCTCAATTTTTGCTCCATACCTCGTGTACTACCCCCTACGAGGATTATTCGGTAACCGAGTTCCATTCGTTTCAGCTCCGATTCACTTCCGGACGACCCCGAATGGACGCGAATGCAATTTCATAAATCCATAGTGACAAATTATGAAAAGATTTCCAAAAAATGGGATGCCTCAATTTTTGCTCCATACCTCGTGTACTACCCCCTACGAGGATTATTCAGAAACCGAGTTCCATTCGTTTCAGCTCCGATTCACTTCGGCACGACTCCGAATCGACGGGAATGTAATTTCATAAATCCATAGGGACAAATTATGAAAAGATATCCAAAAAATGGGCCGCCTCAATTTTTGCTCCATACCTCGTGTACTACCCCCTACGAGGATTATTCGGAAACCTAGTTCCATTCGTTTCAGCTTCCGATTCAGTTCCGGACGACCCCCGAATGGACACGAATGCAATTTCATAAATCCATAGGGACAAATTATTAGAGGATTTCAAAAAAATGGGCCGCCTCAATTTCTGCTCCATACCTCGTGTACTTCCATTCGTTTCAGCTTCGATTCACTTCCGGACGACCTCGAATGGACGCGAATGCAATTTCATAAATCCATAGGGACAAATTATGAAAAGATATCAAAAAACGGGCCGCCTCAATTTTTGATCCATACCTCGTGTACTACCCCCTACGAAAATTATTCGGAAACCGAGTTTCATTCGTTTTCAGCTCCGATTCACTTCCGGACGACCCCGAATGGACGCGAATGCAATTTCATAAATCCTAGAGACAAATTATGAAAAGATATCCTAAAAACAGGCCGCCTCAATTTTTGCTCCATACCTCGTGTACTACCCCCTACGAGGATTATTCGGAAACCGAGTTCCATTCGTTTCAGCTCCGATTCACTTCCGGACGATCCCGAATGGACGCAAATGCAATTCATAAATCCATAGGGACAAATTATGAAAAAATATCCAAAAAACGGGCCGCGTTAATTTTTGCTCCATACCTCGTGTACTACCCTCTACGAGGATTATTCGAAAATCGAGTTCCATTCGTTTCAGCTCCGATTCACTTCCGGACGACCCCAAATAGACGCGAATGCAATTTCATAAATCATAGAGACAAATTATGAAAAGATATCCAAAAAATGGGACGCCTCATTTTTGCTCCATACCTCGTGTATTACCCCCTACGAAGATTATTCGGAAATCGAGTTCCATTCGTTTCAGCTCCGATTCACTTCCTCACGACTCCGAATGGACGCGAATATAATTTCATAAATCCATATGGAAAAATTATGAAAAGATATTCAAAAATGGGTCGCCTCAATTTTTGCTCCATACCTCGCGTACTACCCCCTACGAGGATTATTCGGAAACCGAGGTCCATTCGTTTCAGCTCCGATTCACTTCCGGACGACCTCGAATGGACGCGAATGCAATTTAATAAATCCATAGGGACAAATTATGAAAATATATCCAAGAAATGGGCCTCCTCAATTTTTGCTCCATACCTTGTGTACTACCCCCTACGAGGATTATTCGGAAACCGAGTTCCATTCGTTTCAGCTCCGATTCACTTCCGGACGACCCCGAATGGACGCGAATGCAATTACATAAATCCATAGGGACAAATTATGAAAATATATTCAAAAATGGGCTGCCTCAATTTTTGGGCCATACCTCTTGTACAACCCCCTACAAGGATTATTCGGATACCGAGTTTCAATCGTTTCAGCTCCAACTCACTTCCGGACGACCCTGAATGGACGCGAATACAATTTCATAAATCCATAGGTACAAATTATGATAAGATTTCGAAAAAATGGGCCACCTCAATTTTTACTCCATACCTCGTGTACTTACCCCTACGAGGATGATTCAGAAATCGAGTTTCAATCGTTTCAGCTCCGATTCACTTCCGGACGACCCCGAATGGACGCGAATGCAATTTCATAAATTCATAGGAACAAATTATGAAAAGATATCCAAAAAATAGGCCGCCTCAATTTTTGCTCCAATACCTCGTGTACTACCCCCTACGAGGATTATTCGGAAACCGAGTTCCATTCGTTTCAGCTTCGATTCACTTCCGGACGACCCCGAATGGACGCGAATGTAATTACATAAATCCATAGGGGCAAATTATGAAAAGATATTCAAAAAACGGGTTGCCTCAATTTTTACTCTATACCTCGTGTACTACCCCCTATGAGGATTATTCGGAAACCGAGTTCATTCGTTTCAGCTCCGATTCACTTCTGGACGACCCCGAATGGACGCGAATGCAATTTTATAAATCCATAGGGACAAATTATGAAAAGATATCCAAAAAATGGGCCGCCTCAATTTTTGCTCCATACCTCGTGTACTACCCCCTACGAGGATTATTCGGAAACCGAAGTTCCATTCGTTTCAGCTCCGATTCACTTCCGGACGACCCCGAATGGACGCGAATGCAATTTCATAAATCCATAGTGACAAATTATGAAAAGATTTCCAAAAAATGGGATGCCTCAATTTTTGCTCCATACCTCGTGTACTACCCCCTACGAGGATTATTCAGAAACCGAGTTCCATTCGTTTCAGCTCCGATTCACTTCTGCACGACTCCGAATCGACGGGAATGTAATTTCATAATCCATAGGGACAAATTATGAAAAGATATCCAAAAAACGGGCCGCCTCAATTTTTGCTCCATACCTCGTGTACTACCCCCTACGAGGATTATTCGGAAACCTAGTTCCATTCGTTTCAGCTCCGATTCAGTTCCGGACGACCCCGAATGGACGCGAATGCAATTTCATAAATCCATAGGGACAAATTATTAGAGGATATCAAAAAATGGGCCGCCTCAATTTTTGCTCCATACCTCGTGTACTTCCATTCGTTTCAGCTTCGATTCACTTCCGGACGACCTCGAATGGACGCGAATGCAATTTCATAAATCCATAGGGACAAATTATGAAAAGATATCCAAAAAACGGGCCGCCTCAATTTTTGATCCATACCTCGTGTACTACCCCCTACGAAAATTATTCGGAAACCGAGTTTCATTCGTTTCAGCTCCGATTCACTTCCGGACGACCCCGAATGGACGCGAATGCAATTTCATAAATCCATAGAGACAAATTATGAAAAGATATCCTAAAAACAGGCCGCCTCAATTTTTGCTCCATACCTCGTGTACTACCCCCTACGAGGATTATTCGGAAACCGAGTTCCATTCGTTTCAGCTCCGATTCACTTCCGGACGATCCCGAATGGACGCAAATGCAATTTCATAAATCCATAGGGACAAATTAGGAAAAGATATCCAAAAAATAGGCCGCCTCAATTTTTGCTCCATACCTCGTGTACTACCCCCTACGAGGATTATTCGGAAACCGAGTTCCCTTCGTTTCAGCTCCGATTCACTTCCTGACAATCCCGAATGGACGCGAATGCAATTTCATAAATCCATAGGGACAAATTATGAAAAAATATCCAAAAAACGGGCCGCCTTAATTTTTGCTCCATACCTCGTGTACTACCCTCTACGAGGATTATTCGAAAATCGAGTTCCATTCGTTTCAGCTCCGATTCACTTCCGGACGACCCCAAATAGACGCGAATGCAATTTCATAAATCCATAGAGACAAATTATGAAAAGATATCCAAAAAATGGGACGCCTCAATTTTTGCTCCATACCTCGTGTATTACCCCCTACGAAGATTATTCGGAAATCGAGTTCCATTCGTTTCAGCTCCGATTCACTTCCTCACGACTCCGAATGGACGCGAATATAATTTCATAAATCCATATGGAAAAATTATGAAAAGATATTCAAAAATGGGTCGCCTCAATTTTTGCTCCATACCTCGCGTACTACCCCTACGAGGATTATTCGGAAACCGAGGTCCATTCGTTTCAGCTCCGATTCACTTCCGGACGACCTCGAATGGACGCGAATGCAATTTAATAAATCCATAGGGACAAATTATGAAAATATATCCAAGAAATGGGCCTCCTCAATTTTTGCTCCATACCTTGTGTACTACCCCCTACGAGGATTATTCGGAAACCGAGTTCCATTCGTTTCACCTCCGATTCACTTCCGGACGACCCCGAATGGACGCGAATGCAATTACATAAATCCATAGGGACAAATTATGAAAATATATTCAAAAAATGGGCTGCCTCAATTTTTGGGCCATACCTCTTGTACAACCCCCTACAAGGATTATTCAGATACCGAGTTTCAATCGTTTCAGCTCCAACTCACTTCCGGACGACCCTGAATGGACGCGAATACAATTTCATAAATCCATAGGTACAAATTATGATAAGATTTCGAAAAAATGGGCCACCTCAATTTTTACTCCATACCTCGTGTACTACCCCTACGAGGATGATTCAGAAACCGAGTTTCAATCGTTTCAGCTCCGATTCACTTCCGGACGACCCCGAATGGACGCGAATGCAATTTCATAAATTCATAGGGACAAATTATGAAAAGATATCCAAAAAACAAGCCGCCTCAATTTTTGCTCAATACCTCGTGTACTACCCCCTATGAGGATTATTCGGAAACCGAGTTCCATTCGTTTTAGCTTCGATTCACTTCCGGACGACCCCGAATGGACGCGAATGTAATTACATAAATCCATAGGGACAAATTATGAAAAGATATTCAAAAAACGGGTTGCCTCAATTTTTACTCCATACCTCGTGTACTACCCCCTACGAGGATTATTCGGAAACCAAGTTCGTTTCGTTTTAGCTCCGATTCACTTCCGGACGACCCCGAATGGACGCGAATGCAATTTTATAAATCCATAGGGAAAATTATAAAAGATATCCAAAAAACGGGCCGCCTCAATTTTTGCTCTATACCTCGTGTATTACCCCCTACGAGGATTATTCGGAAACCGAGTTCCATTCGTTTCAGCTCCGATTCACTTCCGGACGACCCCGAATGGACGCGAATGCAATTTCATAAATTCATAGTGACAAATTATGAAAAGATTTCCAAAAAATGGGATGCCTCAATTTTTGCTCCATACCTCGTGTACTACCCCCTACGAGGATTATTCAGAAACCGAGTTTCATTCGTTTCAGCTCCGATTCACTTCCGCACGACTCCGAATCGACGCGAATGTAATTTCATAAATCCATAGGGACAAATTATGAAAAGATATCCAAAAAATGGGCCGCCTCAATTTTTGCTCCATACCTCGTGTACTACCCCCTACGAGGATTATTCGGAAACCGAGTTCCATTCGTTTCAGCTCCGATTCAGTTCCGGACGACCCCGAATGGACGCGAATGCAATTTCATAAATCCATAGGGACAAATTATTAGAGTATTTCAAAAAAATGGGCCGCCTCAATTTTTGCTCCATACCTCGTGTACTTCCATTCGTTTCAGCTCCGATTCACTTCCGGACGACCCCGAATGGACGCGAATGCAATTTCATAAATCCATAGGGACAAATTATGAAAAGATATCAAAAAAATGGGCCGCCTCAATTTTTGCTCCATACCTCGTGTACTACCCCCTACGAGGATTATTCGGAAATCGAGTTCCATTAGTTTCAGCTCCGATTCACTTCCGTACGACCCCGAATGGACGCGAATGCAATTTCATAAATCCATAGAGACAAATTATGAAAAGATATCCAAAAATTGGGACGCCTCGATTTTTGCCCCATACCTGGTGTACTACCCCCTACGAGGTATATTCGGAAACCGAGTTCCATTCGTTTCATCTCCGATTCAGTTCTGGACGACCCCGAATGGACGCGAATGCAATTTCATAAATCCATAGCGACAAATTATGAAAAGATATCCAAAAAACAGGCCGCCTCAATTTTTGCTCCATACCTCGTGTACTACCCCCTACGAGGATTATTCGGAAACTGAGTTCCATTCGTTTAAGCTCCGATTCACTTCCGGACGACCCCGAATGGACGCGAATGCAATTTCATAAATTCATAGGGACAAATCATGAAAAGATATCCAAAAAATAGGCCGCCTCAATTTTTGCTCCAAACCTCGTGTACTACCCCCTACGAGGATTATTCGAAAACCGAGTTCCATTCGTTTCAGCTCCGATTCACTTCCGGACGATCCCGAATGGACGCGAATGCAATTTCATAAATCCATAGGGACAAATTATGAAAAGATATCCAAAAAATGGGCCGCCTCAATTTTTGCTCCATACCTCGTGTACTACCCCCTACGAGGATTATTCGGAAACCGAGTTCAATTCGTTTCAGCTCCGATTCACTTCCGGACGATCACGAATGGACGCGAATGCAATTTCATAAATCCATAGGGACAAATTATGAAAAGATATCCAAAAAACGGGCCGCCTCAATTTTTTCTCCATACCTCGTGTACTACCCCCTACGCGGATTATTCGGAAACCGAGTTCCATTCGTTTCAGCTCTAATTCACTTCCGGACGACTCCGAATGGACGCGAATGTAATTACATAAATCCATAGGGACAAATTATGAAAAGATATTCAAAAAACGGGTCGCCTCAATTTTTGCTCCATACCTCGTGTACTACCCCCTACGAGGATTATTCGGAAACCAAGTTCGATTCGTTTCACCTCCGATTCACTTCCGGACTACCCCAAATGGACGCGAATGCAATTTAATAAATCCATAGGGACAAATTATGAAAAGATATCCAAAAAACGGGCCGCCTCAATTTTTGCTCCATACCTCTTGTACTACCCCCTATGAGGATTATTTGGAAACTAAGTTCCATTCGTTTCAGCTCCGATTCACTTCCGGACGAACCCGAATGGACGCGAATGCAATTTTATAAATCTATAGAGACAAATTACGAAAAGATATCCAAAAAACGGGCCGCCTCAATTTTTGCTCCATACCCCGTGTAGTACCCCCTACGAGGATTATTCGGAAACCGAGGTCCATTCGTTTCAGCTCCGATTCACTTCCTCACGACTCCGAATGGACGCGAATATAATTTCATAAATCCATATGGAAAAATTATGAAAAGATATTCAAAAAATGGGTCGCCTCAATTTTTGCTCCATACCTCGCGTACTACCCCCTACGAGGATTATTCGGAAACCGAGGTCCATTCGTTTCAGCTCCGATTCACTTCCGGACGACCTCGAATGGACGCGAATGCAATTTAATAAATCCATAGGGACAAATTATGAAAATATATCCAAGAAATGGGCCTCCTCAATTTTTGCTCCATACCTTGTGTACTACCCCCTACGAGGATTATTCGGAAACCGAGTTCCATTCGTTTCAGCTCCGATTCACTTCCGGACGACCCCGAATGGACGCGAATGCAATTACATAAATCCATAGGGACAAATTATGAAAATATATTCAAAAAATGGGCTGCCTCAATTTTTGGGCCATACCTCTTGTACAACCCCCTACAAGGATTATTCGGATACCGAGTTTCAATCGTTTCAGCTCCAACTCACTTCCGGACGACCCTGAATGGACGCGAATACAATTTCATAAATCCATAGGTACAAATTATGATAAGATTTTGAAAAAATGGGCCACCTCAATTTTTACTCCATACCTCGTGTACTACCCCTACGAGGATGATTCAGAAATCGAGTTTCAATCGTTTCAGCTCCGATTCACTTCCGGACGACCCCGAATGGACGCGAATGCAATTTCATAAATTCATAGGAACAAATTATGAAAAGATATCCAAAAAATAGGCCGCCTCAATTTTTGCTCCAAACCTCGTGTACTACCCCCTACGAGGATTATTCGAAAACCGAGTTCCATTCGTTTCAGCTTCGATTCACTTCCGGACGACCCCGAATGGACGCGAATGTAATTACATAAATCCATAGGGCAAATTATGAAAAGATATTCAAAAAACGGGTTGCCTCAATTTTTACTCTATACCTCGTGTACTACCCCCTATGAGGATTATTCGGAAACCGAGTTCATTTCGTTTCAGCTCCGATTCACTTCTGGACGACCCCGAATGGACGCGAATGCAATTTTATAAATCCATAGGGACAAATTATGAAAAGATATCCAAAAAATGGGCCGCCTCAATTTTTGCTCCATACCTCGTGTACTACCCCCTACGAGGATTATTCGGAAACCGAGTTCCATTCGTTTCAGCTCCGATTCACTTCCGGACGACCCCGAATGGACGCGAATGCAATTTCATAAATCCATAGTGACAAATTATGAAAAGATTTCCAAAAAATGGGATGCCTCAATTTTTGCTCCATACCTCGTGTACTACCCCCTACGAGGATTATTCAGAAACCGAGTTCCATTCGTTTCAGCTCCGATTCACTTCTGCACGACTCCGAATCGACGGGAATGTAATTTCATAAACCCATAGGGACAAACTATGAAAAGATATCCAAAAAATGGGCCGCCTCAATTTTTGCTCCATACCTCGTGTACTACCCCCTACGAGGATTATTCGGAAACCTAGTTCCATTCGTTTCAGCTCCGATTCAGTTCCGGACGACCCCGAATGGACGCGAATGCAATTTCATAAATCCATAGGGACAAATTATTAGAGGATATCAAAAAAATGGGCCGCCTCAATTTTTGCTCCATACCTCGTGTACTTCCATTCGTTTCAGCTTCGATTCACTTCCGGACGACCTCGAATGGACGCGAATGCAATTTCATAAATCCATAGGGACAAATTATGAAAAGATATCCAAAAAACGGGCCGACTCAATTTTTGATCCATACCTCGTGTACTACCCCCTACGAAAATTATTCGGAAACCGAGTTTCATTCGTTTCAGCTCCGATTCACTTCCGGACGACCCCGAATGGACGCGAATGCAATTTCATAAATCCATAGAGACAAATTATGAAAAGATATCCTAAAAAAGGCCGCCTCAATTTTTGCTCCATACCTCGTGTACTACCCCCTACGAGGATTATTCGGAAACCGAGTTCCATTCGTTTCAGCTCCGATTCACTTCCGGACGATCCCGAATGGACGCAAATGCAATTTCATAAATCCATAGGGACAAATTAGGAAAAGATATCCAAAAATAGGCCGCCTCAATTTTTGCTCCATACCTCGTGTACTACCCCCTACGAGGATTATTCGGAAACCGAGTTCCCTTCGTTTCAGCTCCGATTCACTTCCTGACAATCCCGAATGGACGCGAATGCAATTTCATAAATCTATAGGGACAAATTATGAAAAAATATCCAAAAAACGGGCCGCCTTAATTTTTGCTCCATACCTCGTGTACTACCCTCTACGAGGATTATTCGAAAATCGAGTTCCATTCGTTTCAGCTCCGATTCACTTCCGGACGACCCCAAATAGACGCGAATGCAATTTCATAAATCCATAGAGACAAATTATGAAAAGATATCCAAAAAATGGGACGCCTCAATTTTTGCTCCATACCTCGTGTATTACCCCCTACGAAGATTATTCGGAAATCGAGTTCCATTCGTTTCAGCTCCGATTCACTTCCTCACGACTCCGAATGGACGCGAATATAATTTCATAAATCCATATGGAAAAATTATGAAAAGATATTCAAAAAATGGGTCGCCTCAATTTTTGCTCCATACCTCGCGTACTACCCCCTACGAGGATTATTCGGAAACCGAGGTCCATTCGTTTCAGCTCCGATTCACTTCCGGACGACCTCGAATGGACGCGAATGCAATTTAATAAATCCATAGGGACAAATTATGAAAATATATCCAAGAAATGGGCCTCCTCAATTTTTGCTCCATACCTTGTGTACTACCCCCTACGAGGATTATTCGTAAACCGAGTTCCATTCGTTTCAGCTCCGATTCACTTCCGGACGACCCCGAATGGACGCGAATGCAATTACATAAATCCATAGGGACAAATTATGAAAATATATTCAAAAAATGGGCTGCCTCAATTTTTGGGCCATACCTCTTGTACAACCCCCTACAAGGATTATTCGGATACCGAGTTTCAATCGTTTCAGCTCCAACTCACTTCCGGACGACCCTGAATGGACGCGAATACAATTTCATAAATCCATAGGTACAAATTATGATAAGATTTCGAAAAAATGGGCCACCTCAATTTTTACTCCATACCTCGTGTACTACCCCTACGAGGATGATTCAGAAACCGAGTTTCAATCGTTTCAGCTCCGATTCACTTCCGGACGACCCCGAATGGACGCGAATGCAATTTCATAAATCCATAGAGACAAATTATGAAAAGATATCCTAAAAAAGGCCGCCTCAATTTTTGCTCCATACCTCGTGTACTACCCCCTACGAGGATTATTCGGAAACCGAGTTCCATTCGTTTCAGCTCCGATTCACTTCCGGACGATCCCGAATGGACGCAAATGCAATTTCATAAATCCATAGGGACAAATTAGGAAAAGATATCCAAAAAATAGGCCGCCTCAATTTTTGCTCCATACCTCGTGTACTACCCCCTACGAGGATTATTCGGAAACCGAGTTCCCTTCGTTTCAGCTCCGATTCACTTCCTGACAATCCCGAATGGACGCGAATGCAATTTCATAAATCTATAGGGACAAATTATGAAAAAATATCCAAAAAACGGGCCGCCTTAATTTTTGCTCCATACCTCGTGTACTACCCTCTACGAGGATTATTCGAAAATCGAGTTCCATTCGTTTCAGCTCCGATTCACTTCCGGACGACCCCAAATAGACGCGAATGCAATTTCATAAATCCATAGAGACAAATTATGAAAAGATATCCAAAAAATGGGACGCCTCAATTTTTGCTCCATACCTCGTGTATTACCCCCTACGAAGATTATTCGGAAATCGAGTTCCATTCGTTTCAGCTCCGATTCACTTCCTCACGACTCCGAATGGACGCGAATATAATTTCATAAATCCATATGGAAAAATTATGAAAAGATATTCAAAAAATGGGTCGCCTCAATTTTTGCTCCATACCTCGCGTACTACCCCCTACGAGGATTATTCGGAAACCGAGGTCCATTCGTTTCAGCTCCGATTCACTTCCGGACGACCTCGAATGGACGCGAATGCAATTTAATAAATCCATAGGGACAAATTATGAAAATATATCCAAGAAATGGGCCTCCTCAATTTTTGCTCCATACCTTGTGTACTACCCCCTACGAGGATTATTCGTAAACCGAGTTCCATTCGTTTCAGCTCCGATTCACTTCCGGACGACCCCGAATGGACGCGAATGCAATTACATAAATCCATAGGGACAAATTATGAAAATATATTCAAAAAATGGGCTGCCTCAATTTTTGGGCCATACCTCTTGTACAACCCCCTACAAGGATTATTCGGATACCGAGTTTCAATCGTTTCAGCTCCAACTCACTTCCGGACGACCCTGAATGGACGCGAATACAATTTCATAAATCCATAGGTACAAATTATGATAAGATTTCGAAAAAATGGGCCACCTCAATTTTTACTCCATACCTCGTGTACTACCCCTACGAGGATGATTCAGAAACCGAGTTTCAATCGTTTCAGCTCCGATTCACTTCCGGACGACCCCGAATGGACGCGAATGCAATTTCATAAATTCATAGGGACAAATTATGAAAAGATATCCAAAAAACAAGCCGCCTCAATTTTTGCTCAATACCTCGTGTACTACCCCCTATGAGGATTATTCGGAAACCGAGTTCCATTCGTTTTAGCTTCGATTCACTTCCGGACGACCCCGAATGGACGCGAATGTAATTACATAAATCCATAGGGACAAATTATGAAAAGATATTCAAAAAACGGGTTGCCTCAATTTTTACTCCATACCTCGTGTACTACCCCCTATGAGGATTATTCGGAAACCGAGTTCGTTTCGTTTTAGCTCCGATTCACTTCCGGACGACCCCGAATGGACGCGAATGCAATTTTATAAATCCATAGGGAAAATTATAAAAAGATATCCAAAAAACGGGCCGCCTCAATTTTTGCTCTATACCTCGTGTATTACCCCCTACGAGGATTATTCGGAAACCGAGTTCCATTCGTTTCAGCTCCGATTCACTTCCGGACGACCCCGAATGGACGCGAATGCAATTTTATAAATCCATAGTGACAAATTATGAAAAGATTTCCAAAAAATGGGATGCCTCAATTTTTGCTCCATACCTCGTGTACTACCCCCTACGAGGATTATTCAGAAACCGAGTTTCATTCGTTTCAGCTCCGATTCACTTCCGCACGACTCCGAATCGACGCGAATGTAATTTCATAAATCCATAGGGACAAATTATGAAAAGATATCCAAAAAATGGGCCGCCTCAATTTTTGCTCCATACCTCGTGTACTACCCCCTACGAGGATTATTCGGAAACCGAGTTCCATTCGTTTCAGCTCCGATTCAGTTCCGGACGACCCCGAATGGACGCGAATGCAATTTCATAAATCCATAGGGACAAATTATTAGAGTATTTCAAAAAAATGGGCCGCCTCAATTTTTGCTCCATACCTCGTGTACTTCCATTCGTTTCAGCTCCGATTCACTTCCGGACGACCCCGAATGGACGCGAATGCAATTTCATAAATCCATAGGGACAAATTATGAAAAGATATCAAAAAAATGGGCCGCCTCAATTTTTGCTCCATACCTCGTGTACTACCCCCTACGAGGATTATTCGGAAATCGAGTTCCATTCGTTTCAGCTCCGATTCACTTCCGTACGACCCCGAATGGACGCGAGTGCAATTTCATAAATCCATAGAGACAAATTATGAAAAGATATCCAAAAATTGGGACGCCTCGATTTTTGCCCCATACCTGGTGTACTACCCCCTACGAGGTATATTCGGAAACCGAGTTCCATTCGTTTCATCTCCGATTCAGTTCTGGACGACCCCGAATGGACGCGAATGCAATTTCATAAATCCATAGCGACAAATTATGAAAAGATATCCAAAAAACAGGCCGCCTCAATTTTTGCTCCATACCTCGTGTACTACCCCCTACGAGGATTATTCGGAAACCGAGTTCCATTCGTTTAAGCTCCGATTCACTTCCGGACGACCCCGAATGGACGCGAATGCAATTTCATAAATTCATAGGGACAAATTATGAAAAGATATCCAAAAAATAGGCCGCCTCAATTTTTGCTCCAAACCTCGTGTACTACCCCCTACGAGGATTATTCGAAAACCGAGTTCCATTCGTTTCAGCTCCGATTCACTTCCGGACGATCCCGAATGGACGCGAATGCAATTTCATAAATCCATAGGGACAAATTATGAAAAGATATCCAAAAAATGGGCCGCCTCAATTTTTGCTCCATACCTCGTGTACTACCCCCTACGAGGATTATTCGGAAACCGAGTTCAATTCGTTTCAGCTCCGATTCACTTCCGGACGATCACGAATGGACGCGAATGCAATTTCATAAATCCATAGGGACAAATTATGAAAAGATATCCAAAAAACGGGCCGCCTCAATTTTTGCTCCGTACCTCGTGTACTACCCCCTACGCGGATTATTCGGAAACCGAGTTCCATTCGTTTCAGCTCTAATTCACTTCCGGACGACTCCGAATGGACGCGAATGTAATTACATAAATCCATAGGGACAAATTATTAGAGGATTTCAAAAAAACGGGCCGCCTCAATTTTTGCTCCATACCTCGTGTACTTCCATTCGTTTCAGCTCCGATTCACTTCCGGACGACCTCGAATGGACGCGAATGTAATTTCATAAATCTATAGGGACAAATTATGAAAAGATATCCAAAAAACGGGCCGCCACAATTTTTGATCCATACCTCGTGTACTACCCCCTACGAAAATTATTCGGAAACCGAGTTTCATTCGTTTCAGCTCCGATTCACTTCCGGACGACCCCGAATGGACGCGAATGCAATTTCATAAATCCATAGAGACAAATTAGGAAAAGATATCCAAAAAACAGGCCGCCTCAATTTTTGCTCCATACCTCGTGTACTACCCCCTACGCGGATTATTCGGAAACCGAGTTCCATTCGTTTCAGCTCCGATTCACTTCCGGACGATCACGAATGGACGCGAATGCAATTTCATAAATCCATAGGGACAAATTATGAAAAGATATCCAAAAAACGGGCCGCCTCAATTTTTGCTCCATACCTCGTGTACTACCCCCTACGCGGATTATTCGGAAACCGAGTTCCATTCGTTTCAGCTCTAATTCACTTCCGGACGACTCCGAATGGACGCGAATGTAATTACATAAATCCATAGGGACAAATTATGAAAAGATATTCAAAAAACGGGTCGCCTCAATTTTTGCTCCATACCTCGTGTACTACCCCCTACGAGGATTATTCGGAAACCAAGTTCGATTCGTTTCACCTCCGATTCACTTCCGGACTACCCCAAATGGACGCGAATGCAATTTAATAAATCCATAGGGACAAATTATGAAAAGATATCCAAAAAACGGGCCGCCTCAATTTTTGCTCCATACCTCTTGTACTACCCCCTATGAGGATTATTTGGAAACTAAGTTCCATTCGTGTCAGCTCCGATTCACTTCCGGACGACCCCGAATGGACGCGAATGCAATTTCATAAATCTATAGAGACAAATTACGAAAAGATATCCAAAAAACGGGCCGCCTCAATTTTTGCTCCATACCTCGTGTACTACCCCCTACGAGGATTATTCGAAAATCGAGTTCCATTCGTTTCAGCTCCGATTCACTTTCGCACGACGCCGAATAGACGCAAATGGAATTTCATAAATCCATAGGGACAAATTATGAAAAGATATCCAAAAAATGGGCCGCCTCAATTTTGCTCCATACCTCGTAAACTACCCCCTACGAGGATTATTCGGAAACCGAGTTCCATTCGTTTCATCTCCGATTCAGTTCTGGACGACCCCGAATGGACGCGAATGCAATTTCATAAATCCATAGCGACAAATTATGTAAAGATATCCAAAAAACAGGCCGCCTCAATTTTTGCTCCATACCTCGTGTACTACCCCCTACGAGGATTATTCGGAAACCGAGTTCCATTCGTTTAAGCTCCGATTCACTTCCGGACGACCCCGAATGGACGCGAATGCAATTTCATAAATTCATAGGGACAAATTATGAAAAGATATCCAAAAAATAGGCCGCCTCAATTTTTGCTCCAAACCTCGTGTACTACCCCCTACGAGGATTATTCGAAAACCGAGTTCCATTCGTTTCAGCTCCGATTCACTTCCGGACGATCCCGAATGGACGCGAATGCAATTTCATAAATCCATAGGGACAAATTATGAAAAGATATCCAAAAAATGGGCCGCCTCAATTTTTGCTCCATACCTTGTGTACTACCCCCTACGAGGATTATTCGGAAACCGAGTTCAATTCGTTTCAGCTCCGATTCACTTCCGGACGACCCCGAATGGACGCGAATGCAATTTGATAAATCCATAGGGACAAATTTTGAAAAGATATCCAAAAAAGGTGCCGCCACAAATTTTGCTCCATACCTCGTGTACTACCCCCTACGAGGATTATTCGGAAACCGAGTTCCATTCATTTCATCTCCGATTCAGTTCCGGACGACCCCGAATGGACGCGAATGCAATTTCATAAATCCATAAGGACAAATTATGAAAAGATTTCAAAAAAATGGGCCGCCTCAATTTTTGCTCCATACCTCGTGTACTACCCCCTACGCGGATTATTCGGAAACCGAGTTCCATTCGTTTCAGCTCCGATTCACTTCCGGACGATCACGAATGGACGCGAATGCAATTTCATAAATCCATAGGGACAAATTATGAAAAGATATCCAAAAAACGGGCCGCCTCAATTTTTGCTCCATACCTCGTGTACTACCCCCTACGCGGATTATTCGGAAACCGAGTTCCATTCGTTTCAGCTCTAATTCACTTCCGGACGACTCCGAATGGACGCGAATGTAATTACATAAATCCATAGGGACAAATTATGAAAAGATATTCAAAAAACGGGTCGCCTCAATTTTTGCTCCATACCTCGTGTACTACCCCCTACGAGGATTATTCGGAAACCAAGTTCGATTCGTTTCACCTCCGATTCACTTCCGGACTACCCCAAATGGACGCGAATGCAATTTAATAAATCCATAGGGACAAATTATGAAAAGATATCCAAAAAACGGGCCGCCTCAATTTTTGCTCCATACCTCTTGTACTACCCCCTATGAGGATTATTTGGAAACTAAGTTCCATTCGTTTCAGCTCCGATTCACTTCCGGACGACCCCGAATGGACGCGAATGCAATTTCATAAATCTATAGAGACAAATTACGAAAAGATATCCAAAAAACGGGCCGCCTCAATTTTTGCTCCATACCTCGTGTACTACCCCCTACGAGGATTATTCGAAAATCGAGTTCCATTCGTTTCAGCTCCGATTCACTTTCGCACGACGCCGAATAGACGCAAATGGAATTTCATAAATCCATAGGGACAAATTATGAAAAGATATCCAAAAAATGGGCCGCCTCAATTTTGCTCCATACCTCGTAAACTACCCCCTACGAGGATTATTCGGAAACCGAGTTCCATTCGTTTCATCTCCGATTCAGTTCTGGACGACCCCGAATGGACGCGAATGCAATTTCATAAATCCATAGCGACAAATTATGTAAAGATATCCAAAAAACAGGCCGCCTCAATTTTTGCTCCATACCTCGTGTACTACCCCCTACGAGGATTATTCGGAAACCGAGTTCCATTCGTTTAAGCTCCGATTCACTTCCGGACGACCCCGAATGGACGCGAATGCAATTTCATAAATTCATAGGGACAAATTATGAAAAGATATCCAAAAAATAGGCCGCCTCAATTTTTGCTCCAAACCTCGTGTACTACCCCCTACGAGGATTATTCGAAAACCGAGTTCCATTCGTTTCAGCTCCGATTCACTTCCGGACGATCCCGAATGGACGCGAATGCAATTTCATAAATCCATAGGGACAAATTATGAAAAGATATCCAAAAAATGGGCCGCCTCAATTTTTGCTCCATACCTTGTGTACTACCCCCTACGAGGATTATTCGGAAACCGAGTTCAATTCGTTTCAGCTCCGATTCACTTCCGGACGACCCCGAATGGACGCGAATGCAATTTGATAAATCCATAGGGACAAATTTTGAAAAGATATCCAAAAAAGGGGCCGCCACAAATTTTGCTCCATACCTCGTGTACTACCCCCTACGAGGATTATTCGGAAACCGAGTTCCATTCATTTCATCTCCGATTCAGTTCCGGACGACCCCGAATGGACGCGAATGCAATTTCATAAATCCATAAGGACAAATTATGAAAAGATTTCAAAAAAATGGGCCGCCTCAATTTTTGCTCCATACCTCGTGTACTACCCCCTACGCGGATTATTCGGAAACCGAGTTCCATTCGTTTCAGCTCCGATTCACTTCCGGACGATCACGAATGGACGCGAATGCAATTTCATAAATCCATAGGGACAAATTATGAAAAGATATCCAAAAAACGGGCCGCCTCAATTTTTGCTCCATACCTCGTGTACTACCCCCTACGCGGATTATTCGGAAACCGAGTTCCATTCGTTTCAGCTCTAATTCACTTCCGGACGACTCCGAATGGACGCGAATGTAATTACATAAATCCATAGGGACAAATTATGAAAAGATATTCAAAAAACGGGTCGCCTCAATTTTTGCTCCATACCTCGTGTACTACCCCCTACGAGGATTATTCGGAAACCAAGTTCGATTCGTTTCACCTCCGATTCACTTCCGGACTACCCCAAATGGACGCGAATGCAATTTAATAAATCCATAGGGACAAATTATGAAAAGATATCCAAAAAACGGGCCGCCTCAATTTTTGCTCCATACCTCTTGTACTACCCCCTATGAGGATTATTTGGAAACTAAGTTCCATTCGTTTCAGCTCCGATTCACTTCCGGACGACCCCGAATGGACGCGAATGCAATTTCATAAATCTATAGAGACAAATTACGAAAAGATATCCAAAAAACGGGCCGCCTCAATTTTTGCTCCATACCCCGTGTAGTACCCCCTACGAGGATTATTCGGAAACCGAGTTCCATTCGTTTCAGCTCCGATTCAGTTCCGGACGACCCCGAATGGACGCGAATGCAATTTCATAAATCCATAGGGACAAATTATTAGAGGATTTCAAAAAAACGGGCCGCCTCAATTTTTGCTCCATACCTCGTGTACTTCCATTCGTTTCAGCTCCGATTCACTTCCGGACGACCTCGAATGGACGCGAATGCAATTTCATAAATTCATAGGGACAAATTGTGAAAAGATATCCAAAAAACGGGCCGCCTCAATTTTTGATCCATACCTCGTGTACTACCCCCTACGAAAATTATTCGGAAACCGAGTTTCATTCGTTTCAGCTCCGATTCACTTCCGGACGACCCCGAATGGACGCGAATGCAATTTCATAAATCCATAGAGACAAATTATGAAAAGATATCCAAAAAACAGGCCGCCTCAATTTTTGCTCCATACCTCGTGTACTACCCCCTACGAGGATTATTCGGAAACCGAGTTCCATTCGTTTCAGCTCCGATTCACTTCTGGACGATCCCGAATGGACGCAAATGCAATTTCATAAATCCATAGGGACAAATTATGAAAAGATATCCAAAAAATAGGCCGCCTCAATTTTTGCTCCATACCTCGTGTACTACCCCCTACGAGGATTATTCGGAAACCGAGTTCCCTTCGTTTCAGCTCCGATTCACTTCCTGACGATCCCGAATGGACGCGAATGCAATTTCATAAATCCATAGGGACAAATTATGAAAAGATATCCAAAAAACGGGCCGCCTTAATTTTTGCTCCACACCTCGTGTACTACCCTCTACGAGGATTATTCGAAAATCGAGTTCCATTCGTTTCAGCTCCGATTCACTTCCGGACGACCCCAAATAGACGCGAATGCAATTTCATAAATCCATAGAGACAAATTATGAAAAGATATCCAAAAAATGGGACGCCTCAATTTTTGCTCCATACCTCGTGTACTACCCCCTACGAGGATTATTCGGAAACCGAGTTCCATTCGTTTCAGCTCCGATTCACTTCCTGACGATCCCGAATGGACGCGAATGCAATTTCATAAATCCATAGGGACAAATTATGAAAAGATATTCAAAAAACAGGTCGCCTTAATTTTTGCTCCATACCTCGTGTACTACCCCCTACGAGGATTATTCGGAAACCGAGTTCCATTCGTTTCAGCTCCGATTCACTTCCGGACGATCCCGAATGGACCCGAATGCAATTTCATAAATCCATAGGGACAAATTATTAGAGGATTTCAAAAAAACGGGCCGCCTCAATTTTTGATCCAAACCTCGTGTACTACCCCCTACGAGGATTATTCAGAAACCGATTTCCATTCATTTCAGCTCCGATTCACTTCCGGACGATCCCGAATGGACGCGAATGCAATTTCATAAATCCATAGGGACAAATTATGAAAAGATATCCAAAAAACGGGCCGCCTCAATTTTTGCTCCATACCTCGTGTACTACCCCCTACGAGGATTATTCGAAAATCGAGTTCCATTCGTTTCAGCTCCGATTCACTTTCGCACGACGCCGAATAGACGCGAATGGAATTTCATAAATCCATAGGGACAAATTATGAAAAGATATCCAAAAAATGGGCCGCCTCAATTTTGCTCCATACCTCGTATACTACCCCCTACGAGGATTATTCGGAAACCGAGTTCCATTCGTTTCATCTCCGATTCAGTTCTGGACGACCCCGAATGGACGCGAATGCAATTTCATAAATCCATAGCGACAAATTATGAAAAGATATCCAAAAAACAGGCCGCCTCAATTTTTGCTCCATACCTCGTGTACTACCCCCTACGAGGATTATTCGGAAACCGAGTTCCATTCGTTTAAGCTCCGATTCACTTCCGGACGACCCCGAATGGACGCGAATGCAATTTCATAAATTCATAGGGACAAATTATGAAAAGATATCCAAAAAATAGGCCGCCTCAATTTTTGCTCCAAACCTCGTGTACTACCCCCTACGAGGATTATTCGAAAACCGAGTTCCATTCGTTTCAGCTCCGATTCACTTCCGGACGATCCCGAATGGACGCGAATGCAATTTCATAAATCCATAGGGACAAATTATGAAAAGATATCCAAAAAATGGGCCGCCTCAATTTTTGCTCCATACCTTGTGTACTACCCCCTACGAGGATTATTCGGAAACCGAGTTCAATTCGTTTCAGCTCCGATTCACTTCCGGACGACCCCGAATGGACGCGAATGCAATTTGATAAATCCATAGGGACAAATTATGAAAAGATATCCAAAAAAGGGGCCGCCACAAATTTTGCTCCATACCTCGTGTACTACCCCCTACGAGGATTATTCGGAAACCGAGTTCCATTCGTTTCATCTCCGATTCAGTTCCGGACGACCCCGAATGGACGCGAATGCAATTTCATAAATCCATAAGGACAAATTATGAAAAGATTTCAAAAAAATGGGCCGCCTCAATTTTTGCTCCATATTTCGTGTACTACCCCCTACGCGGATTATTCGGAAACCGAGTTCCATTCGTTTCAGCTCCGATTCACTTCCGGACGATCACGAATGGACGCGAATGCAATTTCATAAATCCATAGGGACAAATTATGAAAAGATATCCAAAAAATGGGCCGCCTCAATTTTTGCTCCATACCTCGTGTACTACCCCCTACGCGGATTATTCGAGAAACCGAGTTCCATTCGTTTCAGCTCTAATTCACTTCCGGACGACTCCGAATGGACGCGAATGTAATTACATAAATACATAGGGACAAATTATGAAAAGATATTCAAAAAACGGGTCGCCTCAATTTTTGCTCCATACCTCGTGTACTACCCCCTACGAGGATTATTCGGAAACCAAGTTCGATTCGTTTCACCTCCGATTCACTTCCGGACTACCCCAAATGGACGCGAATGCAATTTAATAAATCCATAGGGACAAATTATGAAAAGATATCCAAAAAATGGGCCGCCTCAATTTTTGCTCCATACCTCTTGTACTACCCCCTATGAGGATTATTTGGAAACTAAGTTCCATTCGTTTCAGCTCCGATTCACTTCCGGACGACCCCGAATGGACGCGAATGCAATTTCATAAATCTATAGAGACAAATTACGAAAAGATATCCAAAAAACGGGCCGCCTCAATTTTTGCTCCATACCCCGTGTAGTACCCCCTACGAGGATTATTCGGAAACCGAGTTCCATTCGTTTTAGCTCCGATTCAGTTCCGGACGACCCCGAATGGACGCGAATGCAATTTCATAAATCCATAGGGACAAATTATTAGAGGATTTCAAAAAAAACGGGCCGCCTCAATTTTTGCTCCATACCTCGTGTACTTCCATTCGTTTCAGCTCCGATTCACTTCCGGACGACCTCGAATGGACGCGAATGTAATTTCATAAATCCATAGGGACAAATTATGAAAAGATATCCAAAAAATGGGCCGCCTCAATTTTGCTCCATACCTCGTGTACTACCCCCTACGAGGATTATTCGGAAACCGAGTTCCATTCGTTTCATCTCCGATTCAGTTCTGGACGACCCCGAATGGACGCGAATGCAATTTCATAAATCCATAGCGACAAATTATGAAAAGATATCCAAAAAACAGGCCGCCTCAATTTTTGCTCCATACCTCGTGTACTACCCCCTACGAGGATTATTCGGAAACCGAGTTCCATTCGTTTAAGCTCCGATTCACTTCCGGACGACCCCGAATGAACGCGAATGCAATTTCATAAATTCATAGGGACAAATTATGAAAAGATATCCAAAAAATAGGCCGCCTCAATTTTTGCTCCAAACCTCGTGTACTACCCCCTACGAGGATTATTCGAAAACCGAGTTCCATTCGTTTCAGCTCCGATTCACTTCCGGACGATCCCGAATGGACGCGAATGCAATTTCATAAATCCATAGGGACAAATTATGAAAAGATATCGAAAAAATGGGCCGCCTCAATTTTTGCTCCATACCTTGTGTACTACCCCCTACGAGGATTATTCGGAAACCGAGTTCAATTCGTTTCAGCTCCGATTCACTTCCGGACGACCCCGAATGGACGCGAATGCAATTTGATAAATCCATAGGGACAAATTATGAAAAGATATCCAAAAAAGGGGCCGCCACAAATTTTGCTCCATACCTCGTGTACTACCCCCTACGAGGATTATTCGGAAACCGAGTTCCATTCGTTTCATCTCCGATTCAGTTCCGGACGACCCCGAATGGACGCGAATGCAATTTCATAAATCCATAAGGACAAATTATGAAAAGATTTCAAAAAAATGGGCCGCCTCAATTTTTGCTCCATACCTCGTGTACTACCCCCTACGTGGATTATTCGGAAACCGAGTTCCATTCGTTTCAGCTCCGATTCACTTCCGGACGATCACAAATGGACGCGAATGCAATTTCATAAATCCATAGGGACAAATTATGAAAAGATATCCAAAAAAAGGGGCCGCCTCAATTTTTGCTCCATACCTCGTGTACTACCCCCTCCAAGGATATTCGGAAACCGAGTTCCCTTCGTTTCAGCTCCGATTCACTTCCTGACGATCCCGAATGGACGCGAATGCAATTTCATAAATCCATAGGACAAATTATGAAAAGATATCAAAAAACAGGTCGCCTTAATTTTGCTCCATACCTCGTGTTACTACCCCCTACGAGGATTATTCGGAAACCGAGTTCCATTCGTTTCAGCTCCGATTCACTTCCGGACGATCCCGAATGGACGCGAATGCAATTCATAAATACATAGGGACAAATTATGAAAAGATATCAAAAAAACACGGCCGCCTCAATTTTGCATCCAAACCTCCGTGGTACTACCCCCACTACGAGGATTATTCGAAACCGAGTTCCATTCGTTTCAGCTCGATTCACTTCCGGACGAATCCCGAATGGACGCGAATGCAATTTCATAAATCCATAGGGACCAAATTATGAAAAGATATCCAAAAAAGGGCCGCTCAATTTTTGCTCCATACCTCTGTACTACCCCTACGAGGATTATTCGGAAACCGAGTTCCATTCGTTTCAGCTCCGATTCACTTCCGGACGCACGACTCCGGAATAGACGCGAATGTAAATTTATAAATCCATAGGGACAAATTATGAAAAGATATCCAAAAACGGGGCGCCAATTTTGCTCCATACCTCGTGTACTACCCCTCGAGGATTATTCGGAAACCGAGTTCCATTCGTTCATCTCCGATTCAGTTGGACGACCCCGAATGGAC
>NW_027421128.1:0-10697 GCF_009905375.1 Apium graveolens | reverse complement strand
TGAGGCAACAAAGTCTGTACCAAGGGAGAAGAGTGATTACACTGCTGAAGATATTGCATCAATTGCTAAGGATGCTAAGGTACGACACTTGCTGCATAGTGCCATTGATAATGTAATGTCAAATAGGGTAATAAACTGCAAGACTACAAAGGAGATATGGGATGCCTTGGAGACAAGGTGTCAGGGAACTGATTCGATTAAGAAAAACAGGAAGACAATACTCACTCAAGAGTATGAACACTTTGACTCAAAGCCTAATGAGTCATTGACTGATTTATATGACAGATTTGTTAAACTCTTGAATGACTTGTCACTGGTTGTTAAGGAGTATGATATTGAAGATTCAAACCTTAAATTTCTGTTAGCTCTTCCTGAAAGCTGGGATTTGAAGGCAACAATTATAAGAGACAACTATAATCTTGAAGAAACAACTCTTGATGAAATTTATGGGATGCTCAAGACTCATGAACTTGAGATGGAACAAAGAAGCAAGAGGAAAGGAGGTAAGTCAAGGAAAGTTGCTCTCAAAGCTGAAGAAAAATCCCCTAAGGCAACTATCTCAAGGAAAGGCAAGGAAAAGCGCTTCACAAAGTCTGATACTGAGTCATCAAGTTCTGATAGTAACGATGACTCAGAAACTGAAAGCTTGCCTGAGATGGATGTTGATGAAGAGATGATGAAGCTGTGTGCTCTTATGGTGAAAGGAATCACAAGGATTGCATACAGAAAATTCAGGAAAGGAAAGAAGTTTTCTAGGAAAGGTGCAAGTTCTGATAAGAAGAATTTCAGATGATATGAAGGCAAAGGAGGAAAGTCTGACAGAGGAGACTACACAAATGTCAAATGCTACAACTGTGGTGAGAAAGGCCACATAGCTCCTGATTGCAAGAAAGTGAAGAGTGACAAAGTCAAGGCTCTTGTCACAAAGAAGAAAAGCTGGACAGACACTTCAGATTCTGAAAGTGAGGAGAACTATGCCTTGATGGCAAATGCTGATATGTGAAATGCTGATAGCAGTCCTTCTCTGCTGAGTTAAGGTACCTCAACTACTTATGCCTTTCATACTGATGATATTAATGAGTTGAGAAGATATCTTAAAACCATGTTCATTTCGTATAGAGATCAAACTTTAACATGTGAAAGATTAACTTCTGAAAATCTTGCTTGTAAAAAGAGGAATGAATTATTTAGAAAAAGAGTTAGTCAGTTCCATCAACTCAGAAAGATAGAGATGATGCTTTCTATGTTAGGATGAAGTACTTAAAATGAATGAATCTCTAAAAACTGAGTTAGAAAAGGAAAGAGAGATTATCAGGACTTGGACTAACTCTGGCAGAACAACTCAAACTTTGTTAAGTAGTTGAAACTGGAAAGAGGGTTTAGGCTATGAAGATGATAAGAATGATAAAGGAACTATAGAAATTAAGCCTATAGTTGTTAAACAAAAGCCAAAGTTAAAACCTGTTAAGTTTGTAGCTGTAAGTCTGATACTGAGAAATCAAAAGTTAAAGAGGAATTAACTTCTGACAAACTAAAACAGGAAAAGACAACTGAAGTTAACGTAGGCTTAATGATAAAGAAGCAGCTTAAACATAAGCTGAAAAGATGTTAAGAATGTAAACAAGGATACAGTCACCTAGGAAAAATAGGAATGGAAAGGAAGGTGTGAATAAAAGCAATGATTATAAGCCTGTTCCTAATGCTCCTAGAAAAAACATGTCATAACTGTGGAAGTTCTAACCATCTAGGCTTCTTTTTGCAGGAAGAATTAGAACATAAACTCCTTACCTTCAAAGTCAGGAGTTAAGAGTCAGTCTATTAGATATAAGCCACAAAATACTTGTTTTCATTGTGGTAGTTTATGGTATTCCATTTATACTTGTAAGGAATATCATAGTTGTACTATGATTATTATCAAATAAAACCATCTTTAAAGAAAGTTAGCATTAGTCCTTCTAGTGTAAGTTCTGATACAAAGTCTGATAGTGTACATGCTGATAAGAAAAATGTTAACATAAACTCTGATGCTAAAATCCGCTGCAAATGTTAACAAACTTAATAAGGCCACAGGATCCAAGCAAGTCTGGGATCCTTAAAACTAATCATTAGTGGTCTTGTGATTGTAGGGCCGATAGAAAGACATCTTAGTTCTGGACAGTGGATGTTCAGGACATATGACTAGAAATAAAGCCCTGCTATCAGACTTTGTGGAGAAAGGCTGGCCCAAGTGTTTCTTATGGAGATGGCAACATTGGAAAAACATTGGGATATGGCAATATCAGTCTTGGGAATGTCATCATTAAAGAAGTAGCTCTGGTCTCAGACTTAAACACAATCTATGAGTGTTAGTCAAATCTGTGACAGAAGGTAATCATGTGGATTTCTTTGAAGAACACTGTGAAGTTGTAAGTCAAATCTACAAGGCAAAGTTGTTCTGAAAGGATACAGGCATGGTAACATTTATGGAGCCAAGCTTTCAACAAGTACTGATGGTTCTGCAATTGTCTGATGAGTAGAGCATCAATTGAAGAAAGCTGGAACTGGCACAAGAAACTCTCTCATTTAAATTTCAAAAATATAAATGAACTAGTCAAGAAAGATCTTGTGAGAGGACTGCCAAAGTCAGTATTTGCTCCTGATGGCCTTTGTGATTCTTTTCAGAAGGCAAATAAAGAAAATCTTCATTCAAGAGCAAGACTGAATCATCAATTCTTAAGCCTTATCACCTACTACATGTTGATCTATTTGGTCCAGTGAATGTCATGTCTATTGCAAAGAAGAAATATGCTATGGTCATAGTGGATGAGTTCACCAGATACACATGGTGTATTTCTTGCACACAAAAAGTGAAACTGCATCTATCTTGATTGATCATGTCAAGTAAATGGATAAATTGGTCAAAGATTCTGTGAAGATAATAAGAAGTGATAATGGCACTGAGTTCAAGAATTTGACAATGGAAGAGTTCTGCAAAGACCAAGGAATCAAGCAGGAATTTTCTGCTCCTGGAACTCCACGGCAAAATGGAGTTGTTGAGAGAAATAATAGAACTCTTATTGAAGCTGCACGAACTATGTTTGATGAAGCAAAGCTACCAATCTATTTTTGGGCTGAAACTGTGCAGACTGCTTGTTTTACTCAGAATGCAACACTCATTAACAAGCAAGGAAAGACACCATATGAGATGGTGAAGAAAAGAAGCCAAATCTGAAGTACTTTCATGTATTTGGATGCAAGTGTTTTGTTCTTAAGACTCATCCTGAACAGCTATCCAAATTTGACTTAAAAGCTGATGAAAGGAATTTTGTTGGATATCTACTTTCCACAAAAGCCTTTAGAGTCTACAATTTAAGAACAAGGGTTGTCATGGAATCTATCAATGTCTCCTTTGATGATAAGAAGATTACTGGACTTGAAGATTTCAATGATCATGATCAGCTGAGATTCGAAAATGAAGACTTAATTCTGATACTGAAAATCCTGACGTCTAAATCCTGATACTGCAAACTCTGATGGATTAAACTCTAATGTTATTGAAACTGTGGTGACTACGTCAAAGGAGGATGCACGTGTGCAGGGGGAGCATACTGAAGATACAACCACATATCAAGAAGCATCAAACATACAACTGGCTCTTCAAGTTCTGATTCATCAAGTTCTGATAAGCCAAGTTCTGATAGTTCTGAAAACTTAAATTCTGAAGGATCTAACTCAGAGAGCATAGTTTCAGGGGGAGCATCAGAAATGTTGATGAAGATAACATGGATCATGGGGGAGCATCCAGTTCTAGAGAAAACCTTCCATCTACAAGGAAGTTGACTAAATTCACATACATCTGACTTAATTATTGGAAATTCCTGATCAGGTGTCAGAACTAGAACAGCTACTTCAAGTGAATGTCTCTATAATTCTTTTCTTTCTCAAACTGAACCAAAGAAAAGTAGAAGAAGCTCTTCAAGATGCTGATTGGGTGCAAGCAATGCAAGGAAGAGTTAAATGAATTTGAAAGAAACAAAGTCTAGGACCCTAGTGCCAAGACCAAAGAACAGATCTGTTGTTGGTACAAAGTGGGTGTTCAGAAACAAAACTGATAGTGATGGCATAATTACAAGGAATAAAGCAAGGTTGGTGTACAAAGGATATTCTCAATGAGGGAATTGATTATGATGAAACATTTGCACCAGTTGCTAGGATTGGAAGCCATAAGGATATTTTTGGCTTATGTTGCTCACAAAAAGTTACTGTCTTTCAAATGGATGTGAAAATTGCTTTTCTCAATGGAGAATTGGAAGAGGAAGTATATGTTGAACAACCTCCAGGCTTTGTAGATTCCAAATTATCCTAATCATGTCTACAGGCTTGATAAAGCACTTATGGCCTTAAGCAAGCTCCAAGAGCATGGTATGAGACTTTAGCTCAGTTTCTTCTGGAAAGTGGATTTAACAGAGGAAACTATAGACAAAACACTGTTTACCTCAACCATGGAAAAGACTTACTTTTATTTCAGATATATGTTGATGATATCATCATTTCATTCTACAAATGACAGACTTTGCAAGAAGTTTTCCAAACTGATGCAGTCAAGATATCAAATGAGTATGATGGGGGAACTTAGCTATTTTCTGGGCCTTCAAGTCAAGCAGAATGAAGAAGGCACTTTTATTTGTCAAACCAAGTACACCAAAAATTTGCTGAAGAAATTTGGAATGCAAGATTGTTCAAGTGCATCCACTCCCATGGCCACTGCCAACAAAACTGGATAAGGATACTGGTAAATCAGTAGATATTACTGATTAAAGAGGTATGATTGGCTCTCTACTCTATCTAACTGCTAGTAGACCTGATATCATGTATGCTACCTGTCTTTGTGCAAGATTTCAAGCAGATCCAAGAGAACCTCACTTAACAGCTGTGAAAAGAATTTTAAGTATCTTAAGGGAACAACTGGTCTGGGATTGTGGTATCCTAGAGAATTAGACTTTAATCTAATAGGTTACTCATATGTAGATTTTGCAGGTTGCAAAATTGACAGGAAAAGCACAAGTGGAAGTTGCTACAATTTCTTGGAGGCAGATTGGTTTCCTGGTTTAGCAAGAAACTAAAGTCAATTTCCACATCAACTGCAGAAGCAGAATACATTGCTGCAGGAAGCTGTTGTGCACAGATTCTTTGGATGAAGAATAAACTTCTGGATTATGGGTTAACAAATTTTTAAAATCCCTATTACTGTGATAATCAAAGTGCTATTGCTATGACAGGTAATCCAGTTCACACTCAATGACAAAGCACATCAGTATAGGTACCACTTTATAAGGGAACATGTGGATGAAGGTACAGTGGAATCCCACTGTACCTTCATCCACATGTTCCCTTATAAAGTGGTACCTAATACTGATGTGCTTTGTCATTGAGTGTTGAACTGGATTACCTGTCATAGCAATAGCACTTTGATTATCACAGTAAATAGGGATTTTAAAATTTGTTAACCCATAATCCAGAAGTTTATTCTTCATCCAAAGAATCTGTGCACAACAGCTTCCTGCAGCAATGTACTCTGCTTCTGCAGTTGATGTGGAAATTGACTTTTGTTTCTTGCTAAACCAAGAAACCAATCTGCCTCCAAGAAATTGTTAGCTTCCACTTGTGCTTTTCCTGTCAATTTTGCAACCTGCAAAATCTACATATGAGTAACCTATTAGATTAAATCTAATTCTCTAGGATACCACAATCCCAGATCAGTTGTTCCCTTAAGATACTTAAAATTCTTTTCACAGCTGTTAAGTGAGGTTCTCTTGGATCTGCTTGAAATCTTGCACAAAGACAGGTAGCATACATGATATCAGGTCTACTAGCAGTTAGATAGAGTAAAGAGCCAATCATACCTCTGTAATCAGTAATATCTACTGATTTACCAGTATCCTTATCCAGTTTTGTTGCAGTGGCCATGGGAGTGGATGCACTTGAACAATCTTGCATTCCAAATTTCTTCAGCAAATTTCTGGTGTACTTGGTTGACAAATAAAGTGCCTTCTTCATTCTGCTTGATTGAAGGCCCAGAAAATAGCTAAGTTCCCCCATCATACTCATTTGAATATCTTGACTGCATCAGTTTGGAAAACTTCTTGCAAAGTCTGTCATTTGTAGAACCAATGATGATATCATCAACATATATCTGAACTAAAAGTAAGTCCTTTCCATGGTTGAGGTAGAACAGTGTTTTGTCTATAGTTCCTCTGTTAATCCACTTTCCAGAAGAAACTGAGCTAAAGTCTCATACCATGCTCTTGGAGCTTGCTTAAGGCCATAAGTGCTTTATCAAGCATGTAGACATGATTTAGGATATTTGGGATCTACAAAGCCTGGAGGTTGTTCAACATATACTTCCTCTTCCAATTCTCAATTGAGAAAAGCACTTTTCACATCCATTTGAAAGACAGTAAACTTTTTGTGAGCAACATAAGCCAAAAATATCCTTATGGCTTCCAATCCTAGCAACTGGTGCAAATGTTTCATCATAATCAATTCCCTCCTATTGAGAATATCCTTTTACAACCAACCTTGCTTTATTCCTTGTAATTATGCCATCACTATCAGTTTTGTGTCTGAACACCCACTTTGTACCAACAACAGATCTGTTCTTTGGTCTTGGCACTAGGGTCTAGACTTTGTTTCTTTCAAATTCATTTAACTCTTCTTGCATTGCTTGCACCCAATCAGCATCTTGAAGAGCTTCTTCCTACTTTTTTTGGTTCAGTTTGAGAAAGAAAAGAATTATAGAGACATTCACTTGAAGTAGCTGTTCTAGTTCTGACACCTGGCATCAGGATTTCCAATTAATTAAGTCAGGATGTATGTGATTTAGTCCACTTCCTTGTAGATGGAAGGTTTTCTCTAGAACTGGATGCTCCCCCATGATCCATGTTCTGTCTTCATCAACATTTCTGATTCTCCCCCTGAAACTATGCTCTTGAGTTAGATCCTTCAGAATTTAAGTTTTCAGAACTATCAGAACTTGGCTTATCAGAACTTGATGAATCAAAACTTGAAGAGCCAGTTGTATGTTTCTGATGCTTCTTGAGATGTGGTTGTATCTTCAGTATGCTCCCCTGCACTGTGCATCCTCCTTTGACGTAGTCACCACAGTTTCATAACATTAGAGTTTAATCCATCAGAGTTTGCAGTATCAGGATTTAGACAGTCAGGATTTTCAGTATCAGAATTAAGTCTTCATTTTCGAATCTCAGCTGATCATGATCATTGAAATCTTCAAGTCCAGTAATCTTCTTATCATCAAAGGAGACATTGATAGATTCCATGACAACCCTTGTTCTTAAATTGTAGACTCTGAAGGCTTTTGTGGAAAGTGGATATCCAACAAAAATTCCTTTCATCAGCTTTTAAGTCAAATTTGGATAGCTAGTTCAGGATGAGTCTTAAGAACAAAACACTTGCATCCAAATACATGAAAGTACTTCAGATTTGGCTTCTTTTTCTTCACCATCTCATATGGTGTCTTTCCTTGCTTGTTAATGAGTGTTGCATTCTGAGTAAAACAAGCAGTCTGCACAGTTTCAGCCCAAAAATAGGATTGGTAAGCTTTGCTTCATCAAAGCATAGTTCGTGCAGCTTCAATAAGAGTTCTATTCTTTCTCTCAACAACTCCATTTTGCTGTGGAGTTCCAGGAGCAGAAAATTCCTGCTTGATTCCTTGGTCTTTGCAGAACTCTTCCATTGTCAAATTCTTGAACTCAGTGCCATTATCACTTCTTATTATCTTCACAGAATCTTTGACCAATTTATCCAGTTACTTGAACATGATCAATCAAGATAGATGCAGTTTCACTTTTTGTGTGCAAGAAATACACCCATGTGTATCTGGTGAACTCATCCACTATGACCATAGCATATTTCTTCTTTGCAATAGACATGACATTCACTGGACCAAATAGATCAACATGTAGTAGGTGATAAGGCTAAGAATTGATGATTCAGTCTTGCTCTTGAATGAAGATTTTCTTTATTTTAGCCTTCTGAAAAGAATCAAAAAGGCCATCAGGAGCAAATACTGACTTTGGCAGTCCTCTCACAAGAATCTTTCTTGACCTAGTTCATTTATATTGTTGAAAATTTAAATGAGAGAGTTTCTTGTGCCAGTTCCAGCGTTCTTCAATTGATGCTCTACTCATCAGACAGATTGCAGAACCATCAGTACTTGTTGAAAGCTTGCTTCATAAATGTTACCATGCCTGTATCCCTTTCAGAACAACTTTGCCTGTAGATTTGACTTACAACTTCACAGTGTTCTTCAAAGAAATCCACATGATACCTCTGTCACAAGATTTGACTAACACTCAGCAGATTGTGTTTAAGTCCTGAGACCAGAGCTACTTCTTTAATGATGACATTCCCAAGATTGATATTGCCATATCCCAATGTTTTTCCAATGTTGCCATCTCCATAAGAAACACTTGGGCCAGCTTCTCCACAAAGTCTGATAGCAGGGCTTTATTTCTAGTCATATGTCCTGAACATCCACTGTCCAGAACTAAGATGTTCTTTCTATCGCCCTGCAATCACAAAGACCACTAATGATTAGTTTTAAGGACCCAGACTTGCTTGGATCCTCTGGCCTTATTAAGTTTGTTAACATTTGCAGCGGATTTAGCATCAGAGTTTATGTTAACATTTTTCTTATCAGCATTTACACTATCAGACTTTGTATCAGAACTTACACTAGAAGGAATAATGCTAACTTTCTTTAAAGAAGGTTTTATTTGATAATAATCATAGTACAAACTATGATATTCCTTACAAGTATAAATGGAATACCATAAACTACCACAATAAAACAAGGATTTTGTGGCTTATATCTAATCAGACTGACTCTTAACTCCTGACTTTGAAGGTAAGGAGTTTATGTTCTTAATTCTTCCTGCAAAAAGAAGCCAGATGGTTAGAACTTCCACAGTTATGACATGTTTTTCTAGGAGCATTAGGAACAGGCTTATAATCATTGCTTTATTCACACCTTCCTTTCCATTCCTATTTTTCCTAGGTGACTGTATCTTGTTTACATTCTTAGCATCTTTCAGCTTATGTTTAAGCTGCTTCTTTATCATTAAGCCTACGTTAACTTCAGTTGTCTTTTCCTGTTTTAGTTTGTCAGAAGTTAATTCCTCTTTAACTTCTGATTTCTCAGTATCAGACTTTACAGCTACAAACTTAAGCAGGCTTTAACTTTGGCTTTTGTTTAACAACTATAGGCTTAATTTCTATAGTTCCCTTTATCATTCTTATCATCTTCATAGCCTAACCCTCTTTCCAGTTTCACTACTTAACAAATTTTGAGTTGTTCTGCCAGAGTTAGTCCAAGTCCTGATAATCTCTCTTTCCTTTTCTAACTCAGTTTTTAGAGATTCATTCATTTTAAGCACTTCATCCCTAACATAGAAAGCATCATCTCTATCTTTCTGAGTTTGATGGAACATGACTAACTCCTTTTCTAAATAATCATTCCTCTTTTTACAAGCAAGATTTTCAGAAGTTAATCTTTCACATGTTAAAGTTTGATCTCTATAACTAATGAACATGGTTTTAAGATATCTTCTCAACTCATTAATATCATCAGTATGAAAGGCATAAGTAGTTTGAGGTACCTTTAAATCAGCAGCAGCAGAACTATTATCAGCATTTGCCATATCAGCATTTGCCATCAAGGCATAGTTCTCCTCAGTTTCAGAATCTGAAGTGTCTGTCCAGCTTTTCTTCTGTGGGACAAGAGCCTTGCCTTTGTCACTCTTCATTTTCTTGCAATCGGGAGATATGTGGCCTTTCTCTACCACAGTTGTAGCATTTGATATTTGTTTAATCTCCTCTGTCAGAGTTTCCTCCTTTGCCTTCAGATCTTTCTGAAAATCTTCTTATCAGAACTTGCACCTTTCCTGGAAAACTTCTTTCCCTTCCTGAATTTCCTGTATGCAATCCTTGTGATTCCTTTCACCATAAGAGCACATAGCTTCATCATCTCTTCATCAGCATCCATCTCAGGCAAGCTTTCAGTTTCTGAGTCATCATCACTATCAGAACTTAATGACTCAGTATCAGACTTTGTGAAGAGCACTTTCCTTTGCCTTTCCTTGAGGGAGCTACCTAGGGGGATTCTTCTTCAGCCTTAATAGCAACTGTCCTTGACTTTCCTCCTTTCCTCTTGCTTCTTTGTTCCATCTCAAGTTCATGAGTCTTGAGCATCCCATAAATTTCATCAAGAGTTGTTTCTTCAAGATTATAGTTGTCTCTTATAATTGTTGCCTTCAAATCCCAGCTTTCAGGAAGAGCTAATCAGAAATTTAAGGTTTGAATCTTCAATATCATACTCCTTACAACTAATGACAAGTCATTCAAGAGTTACAAATCTGTCATATAAATCAGTCAATGACTCATTAGGCTTTGAGTCAAAGTGTTCATACTCTTGAGTGAGTATTGTCTTCCTGTTTTTCTTAATCGAATCAGTTCCCTGACACCTTGTCTCCAAGGCATCCCATATCTCCTTTGTAGTCTTGCAGTTTATTACCCTATTTGACATTACATTATCAATGGCACTATGCAGCAAGTGTCGTACCTTAGCATCCTTAGCAATTGATGCAATATCTTCAGCAGTGTAATCACTCTTCTCCCTTGGTACAGACTTTGTTGCCTCA